>NC_142757.1:30585373-30740171 GCF_054948205.1 Urtica dioica subsp. dioica
CTAGGTTAGTAAAAAACCGTTTTTACTTGTAAAAGAAAATTTTTAAAATTCCGCCGCTTACCGAAGCGTTAATTATTTTCTTAAACCCTAGATCGATTCCAACAGTTGGTACCAAGTAAAAACTAACACTAGTACAAAAATGGGCTTCGAAGTCGCCCATATAACGTCACTGGCACATTAGAGCGACGCTTTACTTTTTTTTTTGCGTTAAAAATTGACATGGCATCTTTATGAATGTGCCACGTGTACGAATCTCGGCGTCACTATGTGCACAACCGACGCCACATTTTTTAATCCCGCCAAAATGGGATTTTGCGTCGCTCTTATAACATTTAACGCTATAAGATAGATGCTGATGATTCTGGTAACGACATGTGGCGGGACATCATTCAATTTATAAGCGATGTAATAAGTAGATGAGACATGTGGCATCACCTGTTTTGTAAATGATGCAATAAGTAAAAGACATCACCTGTTTTGTAAGTGATGCAATAAGTAAAAGATGTGTGATGCTTTTGACAAATTTTATATATTAGCACGGATGTTGAAAGTCACTAATCGCTAGTGACACATAAAATAAAACAATACATATATTTGGATTATATGCAAAATAACTTAATTAGGTGAAGTTTATTTTTTTATGTTAATTATGAATAATAAGTACGATTAATTAGTTGGATATGTGGTCTTGCGAGGAACAAATGTCCTGAAAGATATATATTTTCACTACGTAATCAAACTTAGAAAAGATAGAAAATAATTAACATAAATAATTATCAAATTATTTGATATAATATATATATAATTATTTGATATAATATATATATATATATATATATATATATATATATATATATATATATATATACACATGCCTGTCACAGCTGGCATTAGACTGATTTACAACTTTATAAACAAGTCTAAAGACTACTGTATCACATGGCCTAGTCAAATTTTTTATTAAAAAAAACAAATAAATCTAATATCATGGCCGAGCATGTAACTGTTTTTTTAAGGCCACTCGTAACTGTTTGACGCATATTACTCATCCTACACTTTTATTCTCTAAATTAAAAAGCTCAAAAGAAATTCCTTAAAAAAAAAGCACAAAAGAAACCGCTGGAGTAGATGGTCGCTTCTTCAAAACCCAGGCCGTCGTCTTGGTCGTCTCGATCGCGCAGCTTCTTGGTCGCCTCCAGTAGCTAAGCTTTCTTCCTATTTTCAAACATACGGCTGCTCATCAAATCCACGCCGCCGGCCGCTCATTCTTCTCCGATTTTTTCTCTCCGTCGTCGTAACACTCAAGCCGCCGTATTTTCGTCTTCTCGGTCGGGAAAACATTTGTGAGTCTTCATAATTGTTTTGAGGGTTTTTTTTTATCCTAATTTGAAATCTAGATTTTTTTTTTTTGTTTTTCATTACTTTTCCGGTGCTCTGGTTCGCGCGCGTCTCCACACTCTGGCTTTTCATTGTGTTTATTGATGTCGATTTCTTCTGACTGTGTGCTTTGAGATTTGGGGGTTTATTTTTTTTTTTTTTTATCAATTTCTTCATCTTCGACTGGTTTGAGTGCAATACAATAAAGATTTAGTATCCTCAATATCACCATCATATAGTTATATCACAATCCTAGTTGACGCTTCGCATGAGATGGGACAGAGACTTTGTATTATGACTTTTTTCTTCTTTTCTTTTTGCTTCTCTCTTCATTAACTCACTGTGTTTATTGCTTTCGATTGCTTCTGATTGTTTTCAATTTTTTTTTTGTTGGTTTGTGATTTTGGTGTCATATAACGTCATCGGCACAATTGAGTGACGTTTTACTTCTATTTTGCGTTAAAAATTGACATGGCACGGGGCATCATTCAATTTAAAAGTGATGCAATAAGTAAATTTTGATCTATTCAATCGGTTCACGTACGTGTAGTTATTCCATTGGAAGAGATGTGGCATTACCTATTTTATGAGTGACGCTATAGAGATTTCCTGATTTTCGGGACTAAATGTTAACTGCTTAAATATCTTTTCTTCTTTAAAGGCTAACTGCTTTAAATATCTTTTCTTTCTTCTTTAAACCTGGCCGGCCTCTCTCCATCGCTCACGCCTCCAAAACTTCTTCTCTGTTTACACGAACAAAGAACAGAGAAAACCTCAGCCAATTCACAGGCAAGCAAGGTAGAGCTTCTTGGGCCATTAATTTTTCCTGCAAAAACATTTTTTCAGCCTCATTACCTTCGTCAAACAGATTGTTGAAGGGAAAAAAAACTTGAGCATTTGCAGAACAGGTGAATGGTTTTCACGCAGGTGTTTGTGTATTTTTATGGGTGAGCGAGTTCTAATCATTGATTATTAATGGTTGTGGCAGGAAGGAAATGAGTGGACGAATTCTCGCGTGACAACATTCTCAGGAATCGATCCTTCGTATGCTCTACGGAGAATGTTGCAGTAATAACTCTGCAGGTATAATGTTTGCTGCGATATCGTGTTGATTAGGAGTAAAACACAGGGTTGGATATGAAGATTCGAAAATTTTTGTGCAGGAACTTGAAAATGGAAAAGGTGTTTTTTCGAGTGCGGTGTGAATCTAAAGCTATTTTTTTTTTGGCTTGAAACCAGACTCATTGCTACTTTTTTTTTGCGTACGTATTTGGAATCAATTGCTACAGGTTTTTTATTCGCAAATCGAAATTATTTATCAATTTAAAAAAAATAAGATTGGGCGTCACTCGATAAACAAGTGATGCCAAAAAACAAGTGACGCCCAACTCTATAACATCACTTCTTATTACCTAAGCCATAACCTAAAAAACAAGTGACGCCCTACTCTATAACATCACTTTTTAAATAAAGCGTCACTTGAAAATTAAGTGACGCAGAGCTCTATACCATCACTTTTCAACAAGCGGCGCCTTACCGAATCCAGCGCCAAATCCAACGTGGATCCACGTGGAGCGTCGGTCCTAAATAAGTGACGCTTTAGAGCAAGAGCGTCGGCCGATATAACGGCGCACAAAAAGTGACGCAAATCTCCTATAGCATCACTTTTTGAGCGCCGTAAATGACCCGTTGTGTAGTAGTGTAAATGTAGTTTTTAAATTTTAAATTATATGTTCATGCACTTTGTCTAGGTTGTAAAAACGTTTTACGTGTTTTAAAGAAATTTTTTATATTCTGCCGCTTGCTGGAAGCGATAAGTCTTTTCTTAACCCTAGATCTATTCCAACACAAACTTGGAACCATCATCAACCAGTTTGCATAATTTAAATCAAGAAGGACACACATCAAACGCTTGTACTTATTCAACAGCGGTCCTCTACAACACACAGAGTTTGCATTCGAATTTATTGGTTATAAATAGAAAATAAGACCCTCATAGATCTTGTTATGTCCTATTATTCTCTCTCAAGCTAGCATAAATGGATATTTCAATCCTTCAATGAATATTTCTTCATCATTTTTATGTTACTATTGATTGCACTTATCTTATCATCTATATTTATAATATACAAGTCGTATGCACGTGCAATACTTGGGGATACTTAATACATTTTTAATAGTAATAGATTATGTGCATAATTCATTATGTAAAATTATATTAGTGGGTATATTCTAGATGCAATCTAAAAACAAAAATGTTTGTATGCAATAAAGACCAAAAAGTAATCAAAATTTCAAGAAAGCCCAAAACAAAAGTTTACTTAGTTTGTTCAAAGCACACCAAACTCCTTTTGGTGATTATTGCGATAATCAATATTATCATTGATCAATCGTCAATTTGTACAACTACTGACTATTTTTATTATTATTTAATTGCAACTTTATGAGTTTATTATGTGTGAAATAAAATCACGAATATAAAATTACCAGATAACATCAACATAAAATGCCAACAAAATTTCAAATAACAGTAGTAACTGATGAATTATTAATGATCTTTTTCACAAATTTTCACCAGATAAGTGTTTAATCCTTTTCATGTATATCATCACAGCAAAAAGTACTTTGTCATCTATAAGTACGATAACATTTATCAAAACTACTATGCAGTTAAAAACTTAACATATATTAAAAAACTACTCTAGCAAGAGGCACCTCCCACTCCATAATTAAGATTACGTATTTAAAGAGTTTAGTGAGAGAGTAGAAAAAAACCTCACTCAGCAACCCCTATAACCAAAACGTATTCTTCTCAACTCCATCTAGTCTTTTTTAGTTATATAACTTTAAAGTGAGTGTATTATGTTAAAAAAAAATCCATTTTACGAGTCCCATTTAAATCCCAGGGGAAGAATAAACGATACATAAATAAAAAATCAATCACAACCACAACAATGGTGTGACAACGAAACTCAATCAAATGGTTTCGTTTTACAGTTTGTTGTCTTTTGTGTTCCATCTTCCATGCAGTAACACACTTTCATCTCATATAAGATGAGAGGAGAGATGCATACACAAATATGAGAGGAAAGAAAGCAATACATTTAATAGCTGTAGCATTTCTTCTAAACCATACTCCGAAGCAAAAAAAAAAAAGATATATAGAAAGAGGGAGATGATTATTATTTACCTTGTTAGACTTACTTTGAAGTTGGAATTGATGTAAAAATAATTTAACTTTGGTCAGAAAGACTTTACCATATGGTTAGAGGAGAGATGCATAAAAAAAATATGAGAGGAAAGAAAACAATACATTTAATAGCTGTAATATTTCATTTAAACCATCGACTCTGAAGCAAAAAAGAAAGAAAGAAGATATATATATATATATATATATATATATATATAGAGAGAGAGAGAGAGAGAGAGAGAGAGAGAGAGAGAGAGAGAGAGAGAGAGAGAGAGAGAGGGAGATGATTATTATTTACCTTGTTCGACTTACTTGGAAGTTGGAATCAATGTAAAAATAATTTAACATTGGTCAAAAAGACTTTATAGACAAAAAAAAGAGTGATTTAGAGACATCTGCCTTTTTTGAATTGAAGGATGACACTATATGTAATTTTTATTAAAGTATAGGTCATTTTTACACTTAAATAAGTGACATAATGTAAATATTATATAGTACAAAAAATAAAATTGTCAAATAATCATAGTTTGAATAGTAAATGTGTCTACATGAAATGCTTCTTTCCTTTATATATATATATATATATATATATATGTAATAATGTGAGTGATTATCTAATTTTAAAATCAAGAATTCGAGGCCCTTTACAAAAATTCTAATTTAGATTTTAATCATCAATTTTTTTTATGATTGAAATGAATTAACGTTAGACGACAAAAAAACGTTTAGAACTCTACATTTTTATCCTTCACAAACTTTTTGTTCGTATGTTATGTTAGTGTATGATCTTATATTAACCATATACTATACACTATTGATGCATGGCGGGCTATATTATGTTTTTAATATAATCAATAAAGCAATGGATATTTGGGAAAATATCAAGAATATCTTTTGTGTTTAATCAAAATGCGAGATTTATCCATTTGATTTTTAAAAATATCAGACATATCCCTTTAGTTTAATACAAATGACATATATCTCCCCTAAAAAATGTTATATTATAAATATCACCATTTTCATTTACTTTTTACAAAAAAATAATTTGAACTCCCCAAAATACCCTTAATATAATAAATATTTATCAACTATTTAATAAAAAAAAAAAAAAAATCAAAATACCCTTAATTTTTTTAAAGAAATTTTTAATTTTTTTTTATATAGAATAGAAAATAAAAAATTATTTCATTGAGGTATTTTGGGGAGTTCATTTTTTTTAATAAAATATAAACGAAAATAATGATATTTGTAAGAGCAATTTATGTCAATTATATCAAACTTAAAGAATATGTCTGATATTTCTGAAAACTGAAAGTATAAATCGTGCATTTCGATTAAACACAAATAAGAGGATACTATTGATATTTTCCTTACATATTTCAGCTAAACAGACTACATAGGCAAAGAAAAAGCGTAGTTATAACTTGATCTCATTTGTTGCTTGTAGCAAAAAGATAACACGACTCAAATTTTTTTATTTTTTTATTTTTATTTATTTTTATAGAATTACATGTGTCTTTTAGAGCATCAATCTCCAAACGAGTAGGCATCTGAACAAGCAATTGAAATAACTAACGATGTCTCATGTCTGTAAATGCGATGAGACTATTTACAGCAAGCTCAGGACTAATTATAACAATGTGATCAATTGTTTCAAATTGATGGCTCGATCTTTTACTTAAACTGTGAAGACATTAGCCAAAAATGAGAGAATTATTCGATTCTTGAAGCCTTATTTTTGGCCAAAGAATGTAGTTCATCAGGTGAAAAACAAGGACACGACTGAGCTCAACTAACGAGATCAAGAATGGAAGGAAAGAGATGGTTCATGGATTTAGATTGAGTTAGTCAGAGGAGGCGGAGCCTTGGTTGATGTCGGCGAATCTGACACCGACACGTGTCGAGTGGCTGAGAAACTTATCGGCGCATCTTCGCACGCAAGTTCCCTCTCGCTTCGTCAGCGACTTGCGCCAGAAGGAATCTACGCATTCGCTGAAACACCGCTCCACCAATGAATTGTACATCCTCAAGCTGCAAATACAACCCAATGTATATATTTTCACAATTTGATCCCTCAAACGAGTTCTCTTCACTGCATTTACAATGTAACTCTACTGTTCTTTTTCATTTATTTCCCACAACTCTCAGTTTTCAGTTCATTAATGTCACTGTTCTTTTCATTGTCGCCTTTGTAATCATGATTAATGATTGTAAGAGCTACACAATTTTCAGTAACATCATTCAAACCGCGAATACAGTTGACATATGTCTGTACGATTTCTAATTGTATCGAGACAAACACCACTGGAAATGGAATACACGAATACCTGTCGCGAATCTGAAGCTGGTCGATCACGGTTGACATCTTCAGCTTGTCTTCCTCAGGAAGAGAGTCCATTTCAGCCATCATGCTTTTGTCCATCTTCTTCGATTTCCAATTCCTAATCAACCCAAAAGCAACCGAACGCTACAGGCTAGAAAGCCGGAAGGGAAATTAAAATAAATTTATTAAAACCCTAACAGTAAAAGAAAACAAACAAAAAAAAAAAAACCCCTCTTTTGCTACTATACTCTGCAACCCTGTACTTTTTCTATGTGGGCCCACAACGGCCCATAAACCAAAGAAATTCAAACTAAAGAGCCCACAACGGCCTGATTAATATCAACGGTCAAAATTTGTCTGTTTTTCAAAAACTCGTTGCTCTGTGTCGTTTGCTCTCATTCTCAAACATTCTTTTCTTTTCGCAAGATTTTTCAACTCCAACAATTTTAGTCAAGACTCAAGGCAAGTAAAAATAAAATCAATTCGATCTAGTGGCAGCCATGGACGATGCTACGTCAACTCCTTCGAAACCGGCGGCGACGACCAAGGTCCGGGTGATCGTCAGAGTCCGTCCGTTCCTCTCGCACGAAAACGCCGATCAGAGGCCTTGCGTTTCTCTTGTCGGCCCAGAAATCGAGTCCAGTGATGGGATCTCAGTGTACCTAAAAGACCAAGAAACCAGGTTCGCTAATATTCATCTTTCATTTGCCATCATTGGGGTGGGTTGCTCTTTCTACGAAGTCTTTATGTGGAAATTTCATCGTATTTGTAGTCGAAACGAGTGTTACCGGTTGGATTCGTTCTTCGGGCAAGACGATCACAATGTGGGTCGGATATTTGAGAGGGAAGTGATGCCTTTGATTCCGGGGATATTTCAAGGCTTCAACGCCTCTGTCTTCGCATACGGAGCTACTGGAAGTGGAAAGACTTACACGATGCAGGTTTGATTTTCTTGAAACCCTAGAATAAAAATCTCAAGCTTTCTCATCTCTGTCCTAGAAATTTTTGGTATAGACCTAGAAATTTCGTAGCTAGTGGTCGATTACTAGTATAAAGCACCGAGTTATATGCATATAAAAAAACTAGAATCTAGATTCCCTTGTGCAGATAAAGTTTCTAAGTTTGCTTGAATGAATTTCTATTACAATACTTGAGAATATATTCACTCTCTCGAGGTCGGTGAGATTTCTTTCGAGGTCTAAATGAGTGAGATTTCAGGGAACCGAGGATGAACTAGGTACAATGCCTCTGGCTATGGCCTCGATCTTGTCGATGAGTGAGAGATAAAGTTTCGAAGTTTGCTTGCTTGAATTTCTATTACAGTACTTGAGAATATATTCACTCTCTCGAGGTTGGTGAGATTTCTTTCGAGGTCTAAATGAGTGAGATTTCAGGGAACTGAGGACGAACTAGGTCTAATGCCGCTGGCTATGGCCTCGATCTTGTCGATGTGTGAGAGAACCGGAAGCCAAGCAAAGATTTCCTACTACGAGGTCTACTTGGACAAGTGCTATGACCTTTTAGAACTCAAGCCCAAAGAAATTCCTGTTTGGGAAGACAAAGATGGGAAAATTCATCTGAATGGACTCTGTCGAGCTCCGGTGACTTCCATGATCGAGTTCAATGATGTGTTTTCCTGTGGGGTCCAGAGACGGAAAGTTGCCCACACAGGTCTCAATGATGTCTCAAGTAGGAGTCATGGCGTTCTTGTGATTTGGGTTACTATGCCTTGTGTGGATGGTTCTGGGGATATTCTTCTTGGAAAGTTGAACCTTGTAGATTTAGCTGGTAATGGATACTTAATTAAAAACTTTTTGTTTGGTTACTAAAAGATTTTTAGTTGAATTTTTTTTCATGTTTTTTGTTTTTTTTTTTTGGGACAGGGAATGAAGATAATAGGAGAACTTGCAATGAGGGAATTCGCCTCCAAGAGAGTGCGAAGATAAACCAGTCTTTGTTTGCATTGTCCAATGTGATATTTGCACTGAACAACAAAACCCGAGTGCCTTACCGAGACAGCAAATTGACGCGGATATTGCAGGACTCTCTTGGAGGTAAAACCCGCGCCCTGATGGTTGCTTGCTTGGTAAGGAATCTGCTTAAGATGTTTTCTTTATTTTTAAGCGTAACATATAATTCAGAATGTTGAGATTTTTGGAGTCTAATTAAGTGTTTTATTTCTTTCGAGAACAGAATCCAGGAGAGTACCAGCAGTCTGTTCATACTGTCAGCTTGGCTGCTCGGTCACGAAACATTTCCAATTTTCCTGTGGCTCATAAGCCAGACACTCCAAAAGTCAAGGTCGACATGGAAGCTAAACTGCGTGCTTGGCTAGAATCAAAAGGGAAGTCAAAGAGTAGCAAGAATATTGGTGTTGATAATTCTCCTTTTCTGGGGAAAAACACACCCTCTGTGAGCTCAATGAAGAAGCTAAATTGCAATACGAGCTCGGTGAAAACCAAATTTTCTAGAAACCTCTTCGCTTGTAACAAACAAGGGTAAAGTAACTAGTTGAACTTGTCATAGTTTAATCTAACCTGGTGTTATATTTAGGTTTTTTTACTTAATTATTTGATATTCTTTATGCAGGAATGTTTCTGTGCCTTTCAAAAACTTGGACGATTATGAAGATGTTCAGGTAACACCAGGTTTCCCAGCCACGTTCCATCTTTTACATATTAAAACTTAAAAACACTTAAAGACCTTAATTTTTCTTTCGTTCTTTCAATGAAGGATTATTGGTCAAAAAGATTGAAAGAAGAAAATTCAAGTGGCAATGTAGTTTCAGTAACTGCTTTAGGAATTGAAAGTCAAGTAAGTCTTTGTAACACGAGCTTCCCTTGAATATATGTATCCAAATGAACAACCTACTAAAATTTTCAACTTTCAAATGCAGGATCTAAATCTTGATTGCAATGACGTAAAAGAGGAGAGAAAACAACCTACTCATGTGACTGAAAAGGAATCAAATGGTGCATGGTCATTAGGTACTGTCCTTGAAGCAAACTTGATTCTTAACCCGGACTTATTGAGTGTTATAATAGCGTATTGTTAAAAGGATGTGAAATTCATAAGACCTTCCTGTAGGTAAGCAATCAAATTGGGGCGAAAGCGTGTCCACAAACGTGGCTACATCCTCGCCAATGAACGAGACGAAGAGGGCATTCAAAAACAGCCCTTCGAGTAAAATATTATCGCCAATTGACAGCAACATATTAAGCCCAAATTCCTGCAAGGAATTTTCATTCAATGAAGATCAATCGTGTTCCCTCCTTTTTGAGCCGAAGACCCCGAAAACACCTTCAGTTTTTGCCAACAATTTGGGGAACGACGCAACCCCACTTGACAAGTTTAATGCTAGAAGTTGTAACGTAAAGGTTGGTAAATTGGGGCTTGAATGAAATCATGTAAAAACTTACATCAGATAACATTTTGATTTTGATTGCGAGCTTTTTCTTTCCCTTTTATCTGCAGAACTACCTTGTTCAAGAGTACATTAATTTCATAAACACCGCGAGCAGGTATGTCACTCATTTTAAAAGGCTGTTAATTTTTGTATATTCTTTATATTCTTATTTTTATATAATATTCTTAAATGATATGCTTGCTTCATTTACTTGCAGGGAAGAGCTGTTGGGGTTAAAGGTATGTGCATTATTAAACAGTTGTCAGGAAGAAACTCTGTTGCTCTTGCTTTTGTATCCAAATTATTTTCTTCTGCTTTTTCAGGGCATTGGGGTGAAAATTGCAGAGTATATATTAGAGCTTAGAGAAGCAAGCCCAATAAAGTCGGTAAGAAAGAGCAATCATTTATCACATTACAACCTAAACATAATAAGACAAAATCATTATCTGCGCTGACATTACCGTTTTTGTTTGACAATTGTTTTTTCAGTTGACTGATTTGGAGAATATAGGCCTTTCAAGAAAGCAGGTAGTTTTCAAGCTGATAATTGATTTTTGAAATTTTATCATTTTATCGTCTGTATATTTTATGGTTTAATTTCGCATGCTATGGTTATTTATTTGTTTAATTTTTTTTTCTTCTTCAGGTTTTTAACTTGTTTAACAGAACTGCAAGAGTGATATTCAATATTGAAGAAAGGGAACGCAACGTCTAGTTGTCGAGTAATGAATCTTGGGTTATTAGATTAATCCATTGGTAGTTTAAAAAAAGAAAAGGATTAAGCGATTTGATTTCGTGTGTGTGGCAATATTGTAATTAGATTAATCGAATTAATCATCTTATGTTACTTGTGGTTTGTCATCATCCAGTTGATTGAATGTATAGCGTGTGGTCACTATAATGATAGTTGATAATTCTCGTTTCGGATTAACACTTCGGTTACGAGCATTATTATTGGTCATCTGGTTGCTTCATATTGTTATTAGATTAAATGAATTAATCATCTTATGTTACTCGTATTTGTCATCTAGTTGATTTATGTACACCGTGTGGTCATCTTATGTACACCGTGTGGTCACTTTAATGATTTATGATAATTTTCGTTCCAGATCAACACTTACGAGCATCAGTGGTTCAACCTATGGTTTGTCATCTAGTTGATCATATTGTAATTAATCTATCGAATCAATCTTCTTATGTTACTTGTGGTTTGCCATACATCTAGTTGATTGAATGTACCGCGTGTGGTCACTCTAATGAGTATTGACATAGTCAGTAGTTTGACATAAAAGATGGTTGTTTTCTCAACTAGTCACCGTTGCCCAATGGATTTACGACTACTCATCACCTGAAAACAAGAAAAATATGAACAATTATGGTGTGGATGAATTTTTTTCGGGGCGAGAGCTCTTATACTCAACACTAATGTTATTACTTTGCTGAATATGGAGACTCATTTCATCTTTAGATTTTAGTTGACTAATAGAGAGAAGGAAGAATATATAATGAAATAAAATACGCATAGTGTTGCGAGACACTACGAGAAAACACACCTTTAGAAGCGATATAAGTTGTCTCTAAAGGGTTTTTCAAATGTCATTAGAAGCGATAAAAAGCCGTTTCTTAAAGTCCGCTTCTATATGACTTAGATGAGACAAATCGCTTCTAAAACGAGGCAAGGCCCGCAAAGGCGAGGCCTTACAACAAGCCGATGGCTCAGCGGGGCCTTAGCTAGTATACGACTTGCCCGCCCTTGGCAAGGTCTCGCACCCAAGGGCGATGCTAGAGCCGCTGCGTGACCACTCCCGAGATGAGCTCTCCCCGACGAAAACCATTGCGACCTCACGATGATAGGATGGACCGGATCAAAGGTCAACTTAAGCAGCTAACCGACATATTTTTTTATAGGAAGGGAGAATCTTATCCTCCATGCTCTCCTCGACGAGAAAAAAGACGGCTTCATCGAAGGTACTTGTCGAGGAAACCTCCTCAAGGGCACTCATCCGAGGCTCGGCCATGAGGATTTGAAAAATTCACATGGAGAAGGTCTCTCAAGAATCCTAATCATGGGCACGGAGAATAAATTTCCGTCACCTTATCCAACGCTTAAACAATAAGCGACATAAGTCTTCTAATCGAAAGAAAGAGGCCAAGAAGCAACGACGCTATACAAAGTCAGGATAGACGTGGTAGGCGCATTCCGTCGCGCACGAACTATTCCCTAAGATCGGCCTTTGAGCGACTAGGTCGCGAGAGGGAAGGCACGAAAAAACTCAAACCTTTGCTTATCTAAGGGCTCGGGCATGAGGTTGGTTTCTTGTTAGCCGAGAAGGTCGTTGAGGCGTAGAGTTCATGCACGATATGGGATCCACTACTACAAAAAAGGCCTTAGAAGGCCGAAACGTTGCTTCTAATGGACCTTTAGAAGCGACAAAGTCACTTCTAAAATCCCGCTTCTAAAGGTCAGTCGCTTTTAAAAATTAGAAGCGATGTTTTAGAAGCGATTTGTCGCCTCTAGTGTCGCTTCCAATCCCAAAAATCTTGTGCCGAAAATGGCTCTCGCGAAATGACGCGAAGCGTTTAGAAGCGACATTAGAAGAGAATCGTCGCTTATAAATTATTCCCGCCATTTTGCGGGAAATGTTTGGGAGCGACATTAGAAGCGGATTGTCGCTTCTAAAGTTGTTGTTTTTTATATTTGAATATATTTTTTATTATATTAAAAATTAGCAGATTTCATTTAATTAAATTTTTAAAAAACATGAAATTAAAAGTTGCATTCAGAACAAAATAAACATAGTTTGAATAACATAATAAAAATTCTGAAAAACTTAATGAAACGTCTAAATACAAATACTAATAAAAATAATATTCGCGTCTTCCTCCTGGTCCATATCTGGGATCACCAAGGTTGCGTGGCAGTGGTGGTGAGGGCGGCGAGGTGGTGGTGGTGTGGTCTAAGAGAAGAGAGAGAGTAGGAGAAAAGTCGCAGAGGAAGAAGAAGAGAAGAAATCGGCCGAGGAAGAAGAAGAAAAGAAAGTCACGGTTTTATATTGTTTGACCTAGATTAGAAGCAATAGTCGCTTCTAGTTTTTAGATCAGACAAAACGGCGTCGGTTTTGTAAAAAATTGAAATATTTGGCGAAAAAAGGAGCGAATTTTTTTCAGTAGTTTAAAAGCGACATGTCGCTTCTAATTGGCGGAAAAATTTTAGAAGTGACGAAGTCGCTTCTAATCTAAAAAATTTGTCTTTTTCAATACATAATACTTGGAATGTCGTTGAATATGTTAGAAGCGACAAGTCGCTTCTAATAGAAAAAGTCGCTTCTAATTAGAAGCGGATTGTCGCTTCTAATTCAAGACGTCACTTCTAAAACCATTTTTCGTAAACGATATCGTTTGGCGTTTGAAATCATGAACGACCTAGGATCGTTAATCATTTTTCGTTCATGCACGATCTCAAAATCTGGGCGACAAGTTCTTGTAAGAGAGGAATACTGTAGTCCAATCTCCTTGTTCTTGGATGATTTTGATATTCTTTCGTATTGATAGTATGCATCGTGTAATCTTCATCATATTCTAATGTTTGTTCGATGTGCATTCATTATGTGTTATTTACGCATCACATGGCATTTAATTGATTTTGACCATAGTTTATGACCTTGGCAATGTAGATAAAGAAAAGCTCTGGCCCAGTAGAATGGGATAAACTAGATCGGACACGTGTCGATTGAACTGTTGTGAGTGATGATTTCTTTTGAACGGGGAATAGTATGTTTTGATACTTATTAAGTACAGTTTCAATCCTAGCTACTTTTCTCATAGTCCGCTAGGTACATCACCTATGTAAATTATGTAAAAGAATGTGTTTTGGTCTGGATATAGTCGCTATAAGACCTGTTGTGTATGTAAAGTAAATAAAAAAATTTCCACAAAATTTCTATTACTTGATCTACATCTCTTGTAACTATTTACTAGATTACCTTATTTCCGCTTATTAAAAATAAATAAAGGTCATATTATGACTATAATGGAATGAGAGATATGAAAACGTTGTGGCTTGCAGGCGAGCTACGGCTCGCAGGCCGTGGCAATCGTGGGACTACTATAGTACTTAGCGGGGTAGGTGACTTGGAATGTTGGACAAGCTTTGACACTTGTCGCATCTCCTTGCCGACTCGCACGCGTCTTTCTTCCTGGTACGCCAAAAATAGCCTCATTTAAGGGCTTTATGTGTAAGCCGCGGAGCGGTTCCCACAAATGCTTTCGTGGATTTAGCAGAGGACCTTGGTCAACTCGGCTCTATCATGGAATCGGAGCAGCGATGTTGAATAGTCACGCTTGTAGAATACGTCATCTCTAAGCGTGTAATTGGATGCTAGGGCTTTCAATTTCTCGACTTTCGTGCAGTCTTCGGGGAGTCCATCTCTTCACAAGAATTTCGTTATGGGACTCATCCAAGCTAGTTGAGACGTATCTTTGATTACCCCAAACCTGTCTCGTGAGATGATGATTTGAGATAATGATTTGATTGGGACAGTCTCCAACCCTTCTTCTTCGATGCCGGACCCGAGTTGAGTGAGAGCGTCAGCCTCGGAGTTTTGTTCTCTTGGGATTTGGAGAATCTCGAACCAAGAGAAGGCATCAAGCTTTTAGTTTGTCTTTGCCAAGTAGGCAATCATGTTTGGCTCCTTGGCTGTAGTCACCTTTGTCTTGGTTTATGATCAACTACGAGTTGTAATGTATGCGCGAGTTTTTGGCTTCGAGTTTTCGTGCCAACTTTAGCCCAACGATGATGGCTTCATATTCGGTCTCGTTGTTAGAGGCGTGTAACCCGTAGTGGAGGGCATACCTTAATTTTTATCCCATCGGGATTTGTTAATACGATATCGCCACCAGCCCCTCGAGCATTGGATGCTCCTTCTACATGTAGTTCCGAGATGGAACCCGTTAGGCAAATCTTTTTTTTTTTAAACCAACAAGTTGTTGGTTGCTTCCTCTTCCTCTCCTCCCATTAAGGAGTGTAGAAGAATTCAGTCACGAATTCGGCTAGGGCTTGACCCTTGATGACCGTCCTTGGGCGAAACTCGATCTCGTACTCGCTCAATTCTTGGGACCAGATCGCCATGCGATACAACGTTCCCTTTCGAAGACCTTTAACAATTGGGTGTTTAGTTTGGACCACGATAGGGTGAGCTTGGAAGTAGGGGCGTAACTTCTTGGCTTCCATCATAAGAGCCAGAGATAGCTTTTCGATTTTAATGTAGCGTGATTTAGCATTACGTGGGTAATTGTCTCCCTGTTGGAAGATCATATTAACCATTTTTCTGTCACCTTGTTGTAGATCCCTTGGATGTAGTATATCCTGGCATGGGCTTGATCACCGGCCATGGTCCCAATTTCCTTTTTAGTGGGAAATTTCACCAGTAGGTGATATATGAATGTGATGGCTTTTAACCTATTGAGCGTGGGCCGTTCAATGATGATGTTGTATGGCGATGGTTGGTCGACCACTAAGAAGGGGATCATGTGAACAATTTCAACGTCTCTGGGAGTCCCGAAGGTGGCTGGTAAGTTGATTGTGCCTTCGGTCATGACCCTCTCTCCAGTGAGCCCAGAGATGGGTGTTTGGATCAAAGTTGGGCGTAGTACCCCGAGCTTCATGTGCTCTTGGGTGGTCTTGAATATTACGTCGGTGAATCTGCCGTTGTCAATGAGAACTCTTTTCACCAAGTTGTTGGCCACCTGAGCTTTGAGGACGATCGCTTCATTGTGCTGGTGCACAACTTTGCCTCTTTGTTGGTAAATTATATTTCCTTGTGTGGCATGGATAGAGGTTCCTTGTATGTGAGGTTGATGTGTTCAACGGCACGTTCTTGAGCCACGGCCCTTAGACATTCTTTCATTTGTCGGGCTGAATCACCACCTTGCAGACCACCTAGTATGGTGGTTACAACATGAAGTTGTAGATCGATGGTGGCTATATTTGTGGTTTGGTTGGTAATGACGGCTGTTCCCCCTCCCTTGATAGACTGTTGTCTTCTTGAGGTGGGGCCTGCAGGGTCGATCATACACAAAACGAACTCTTTTAGCTCACCCGAATGGATAAGAGCTTTGTTTTTCCTCCTTAGTTGAAAGCATTCGGAGGTCAGATGACCATGATATCGATGAAACTTGCAATATTTAGACTGATCGGGAGTCGCATGGTCTTTCTTGATTGGTGTCGAGATGGTGAACTTGTCATGCGCCAATGCCAGATTTTGATCCAGTGACTGTTGGAAGTCTGACCTCCCTTGTTTCTTCTTTTACGAGAGTCTCTTTGCTCTTGGTTAGGCTCGTCTCGGTGGCGGTAGCCTTGTTTATTGCTCTTTCGGTCCTCGAGGTTATCTTCGACTCCCATGAAAGTCTTGGCTTGAGCCATTAACTCGGCCATCGTGGAAGGGACATAGCCAACGATAGACTTTAGGAAGTCTCTTGTGCGCAAGCCTTCAATGATTGCGACTATTGCGCCACCGTCGTCGAATCGATCAACCTTATTCAAATTCTTAAGTGAATCGGGTGAGATATCTTTTGAGAGATTCACCACTCTCTTGCCTAATGCACCACAAGTATATCCTGGTCTTCTTTTGGATCATAGATGTAGCGAAGTGTGCTAGGAATGTGTCCTTCAGGTCTTTGAACGTTTGGATGCTACCTGGTCTAAAGCTTCTAAACCCTAGAAGTTGGGTCCGGTGAGTGTGAGACATAAGGCTTGGCACATGGTCCTCGGTGTAACACCTTGCATCGCTATCTAGGTCTTGTAGTGTTGGATGTGGTAGGCGGCATCTGTTTTCCCATCGTAGGGTGCGAGATTTACGAGTTTGAAGTTTCTTGTGCAGATCTCGGCTAGTGTTTGGGCCGCGAAAGGCGATAAGTTTATCCTTGACAATCTTGTAGGATTTGCTACCGCCTACGCCATATTCCCGGAGGTCACAAACTTCGTTTCAAAGGTTATGGATAATCGTGACGATATCAAGGTTGGTGGTCGGAGTAACCCCTTGCTAGGGATGAGTCACTTGCTGCCTTTTGTTTGACCCTTGGTCCGTGCGGCGATTCCCGTTAGTAGGAGCCGCAAGAGGAGCGTTAGGTCGAGAAGTTAGTCATTCTTTCAGTTCTTCACCACGCGCAGTGCATTAGGTGGTGATACAATCCCTTAGATCTTGATCCGTAACATGTCTCGTTCTTTGCATACCCTGGCTTTTCGCGACGTCTTCTCTCTAACCAAGTCAATCATGGGCCGAGCTCTAAGAGTTTCTTTCTTGAGAAATTGCCGATATGTTCCTTGTCTTTGGCGGAAGATTTGATGGACGGGCTTCATTCACTGTGGAGAGTCCCCCATCCTTTGTGAGAAAAGTCTCCTCATCCTCAGAATCTTTGGGGCCTTCGTAGTCGGGATCGCTGCCACGGCCTTCCTCATTGTAGTTTCCGGGTTTTCCATTGGGGATTTTCGCATTATCCATAGGTTATTTCGCAGTCAGTCAGCTACGAAACCTAGCATTTGTCGCCTTTAGTCGGCGGATATCCTCCTCCATCTCCTGAATGCGAGCGTCCCGATTATCAGGAGGTCAAGATGGCAAGCAAGTCGAGCTCTCTTTAGGGAGCGACTCTTTATCGCCATGCACTCGGGAGTGCAAGAAATATTTTGAACTTATTGGGGTTTCGAACTCCCTCATAATGCACGGGTTGATGATTGCTCATCTTTTCTCAATTATGAGAAAATCGAGTTTTAAAAAGAAAATAAGAAGATGATTGGAAGACATTTCGGGCCGTATAAGTCGAGAAGTCCTCTCCTTCTACCGCCAAAATACTGTTGATGCAAATTGAACAACTATTTAAAGCTTCGAACAGTTTGACCCAAGGCCGGACCAAGTGACCACACCCGAGCCAAGTGGGAGATACTAAAAAGTCACGAATGTTGCTCCTCTATCTCAAGAACATTCTTTGTTACATACACGCAACTGTTAAAAGCTGCCAGTTCTTTCGCCGCTCTACATGTACATCCTCCACAAGAGCAAACCAACTTGAAATTATGAAATTCTTCCCACAAAACCTTGATTATGGTGTAGTGAGTTGCGAGAATCCATTGCTGTCGAATGCACTCTCTGATGTCATTCCGAATTGACTCAACTGAATCTTCAAATTGAATGGTAGAAGCGATTTCCTTCAAGACTGCGTTGTGGAGCCATGAAACAACAATGTTGTTGTTCCTCTTCCAAGCGTGCAGCATGGAAACTTCCTTAGGTGGAGGTTTGGTGATCGATCCATCGACGAAGCCGAGTTTTTTCTTCACAAAGAGAGCCACCAACATCGATCTGCTTGTCCAAGATGCTGTTCAAAAAATCTTGTTAAAATAAAGTGTATTTGACCAAGTTACGTTTTCCTATGATTGTTCGTTAAAGGACAAAATACTATGTTGTGAGAGAATATGTGCGTGTGAAAAAGTCTCACATGGAACAAATAATAAGGAATTGAGCTCCTTATATATGTTCTAATTAATAACTCATATTAAACGCTATGGAGCTTAGAGAGTGCCACTTGTCACTCTCTCACGCGTTGCTTGCACAACGTCGGCGTCGACATCGGGCTCATGCTCGGGCTTGGGCACATAGGCTTTAGTGTCACTTTGTAGGTGCACTTAAGAACTTCACCATGACGCCATATAGGCTTATGGCGAGTTCGTCTAAATGCCATGGTTCGCGGACTCTCCGTGAGGATTCTCTCTGTGAGAGTTGCATTACCAACGGTCACGTCTTCTGGCATTGTGGTCATTTTTTAGTGTCCGTTTGAACGCACAGTTGCGTCGCTTTGGAAACGAGCGGTTGTTTGGCCAACGATCGTGTCATTTGCAGTTATAACTATCATTCCAACGAACAAGTATAAATTCCTATATAATCCACATGGTTTCTAGAATTCATCACTTAATTATCTAACCCATCTTTCCCCCTCTTTGAAAAAATTTTCTCGAAAAATTCGTTCTTGCCTACATTCGAATTTCATTGTGTCTTGGGTCAGAATTCAAGCTCGTCATATCATGCAGTATTCGGTGATGATAGCTTGCCTACCGATGCGTCTATTTTAAGCCTAAAAGTGATGAACCAAGACTTCGTCAAGCTGGACTACTTCAGTGAGTGTGAAAGGCAAAACAAAGTGGAATGACAAAGGTAGTTCTTCGGGTTCCGAAAAGGACTCGAAGAAATTCAAAAATTCCGGTAAGTCCATGTCTGAAAATAAGTCCGTGTCCAAGGGGGCCAAAGCGAAATGCTACGTGTGTGACAAACCCATTAATTATGCTTGAGATTATTGACACCATATGAAAGTTGAGAAAGAAGTCGACACCACTATGACCGACAGAGACATAGTCACTACGGTGAGCGAACTCATGGTGGTCAAGGGCAAAGTTCAATGGTGGTGGTATGACACATGCGCAACTGTCCACGTTACCTACAATATGGCTGCCTTCAACACCTATTCTTAAGTCAATGGTGGACAAGAAGTTTAGATGGGAAGCCAGCATCGCTCCAAGGTCTTTGGTATCAGAAACTTGAATCTCAACTTGACTTCTGGGAAGAATGTCAATTTGACCAATGTTCTCCATGTCCCGGAAATGAGTAGGAATCTTGTTAGTGGTGATCTCTTAGGCAAACCCATCTTTGTATAATTCGAGCAACCTTATCTTGACCCGTAATGGTGTGTCGGCAAGGGCTATTCCAGTGAAAGAATGATCAAACTTTGTATCATTGACAATGTTATTAATTAAATTTCCCCTTCTATTTATATGCTTGAATATGTTTCTTTATGACATAATAGACTAGCACAGATTGGAATTAGCACAATGATAACATTAATTAAATGTGGTTTAATTTTGTGCAAATTTGATAAATGTGAAATTCGTTTGAAATCTAAAATGATTAAAAAAAACTTGTTTATAGTGTAGGGAGAAATTCTAAGTTGCTAGATCTTATACACACACACACACACACACACACACACACACACACACACACACACACACACACACACATATATATATATATATATATATATATATATATATATATGTGTGTGTGTGTGTGTGTGAATTTAATGGCATATTAACCCGTGGGGGAAATATGTACTTTATTACCTTGATATATGATTGCTCTAGATTTACATATGTTTATTTATTGAAACATAAAGATAAAGTTTTTAATGCTTTTAAAGTTTTTAAGGAAGAAGTAGAAAATCAATTAGGAATTAATATTAAAAAAAAGTCCCTAAGAGTGATAGGGGTAGATAATGTTTTCCTAGTGATTTTAACGCTTTTTGTGAAGAAAATGGTATTGTTCATGAATGTTTTGCACCACGTACATCACAACAAAATGGTTTAGCCAAACGTAAAAATAAGACACTTCAAGAGATGATAAATGCTATGTTAATGCATTCTGAATTGTCTTTTAGTTTATGGGGGGTGAAGCTCTACATTTGGCATGTCATATTTTAAACCGGATTCTTCTGAAGAAAATCCAAGTATCTCCACACAAGGTATGATAAAGGGCGAAAGCCATTCATTGGGTATTTTAAAGTGTAGGGGTGCCTAGCCTACTACAAAAACATGGATCCACTACTAGAATTAATGTCATGTGCGACAGATTGTTACCGCGATAGATATCCAATATGTCGCGCAAGTGACAGATTTATATACGTTTGTGCGACAGAGAATCTATGCGTAATGTTTGGGGATTTCTTTACATGAATACTACTGCATCAGTTGCTGGAGGTAGCGGAGGTGGTGACGATGGTCGTTCCCGGGATCTCATTCATGGTCATAGTATAGATCGACCTGATATTTCTACTAGACTCAATAAACCAAAACGACCAAAACACAAGGACATATCCGTAAGAGAATCAAGGAAATCAAGTATTTAGTTATTTATTTTAGTGATGTATATTTTTTGAATAACTTATATTTGTGTTTTTTTTTATATTTTAATTAGTCTTTAGGAAGATTGCTCATGGATTAACTTGCGGGGTTGAGACCATGAAGAAGATGCATGCAATTCAGCGCGAGAACAAGGATTCTACTGCAAAGATTCCCGTTGAAATCGAAGAACATATGCCTAAGATCGTACACGGAGGAGAAATCTCGTTTAGTACTCAAGCGTGGCTAGCAATGCATGAAAAGTGTCCGTTTAACTTCAAAAATGGTTTAAAGGTGCCTAGTAGTGCGAAAAATGCGATGTACCAATTCTTAGCGGTAAGTTTACTTGTTAATATTATGAGTTATTTTGAATATATGAAGACAAACATTTCATGGCAACCCTTGACCACAAACTTCAAAATTCTTGGCGTTCTTTCCGCAACGATGTGCAACGAATCTATGTTGAACGATTAAAGAATGGAGAAATAGTGGATGAAATTAGACAAAGACTCCCACAAATTTGTCACAGAAAAGAAACTTGAAACGACATGATTGATCATTGGGAAATAGACTCCTTCAAGGTATTATAATTAAGTAATGATTTTGGTACTTTAATTAAATTATTTTACATAACATTTTTGATATCATTTACGCGTACTCGGAGAAAATGAAAGAAAATCGTAGTAAGCAGAGGTTGACCAGAAGTCATGGTGGCAAGTCCTTAGTAGACCATCGACTTAGTCATGTAGTAGTAATTTTTATGCGATTTAGATATTCATTATTATTGTTACTAATTTTCAGTATTTAGCTTGATCCCGAGACAAAAAAAGGAGATTGGTCCAATTGAAATGTTCAAGCAAATGCATTACATGGTGAATGGGTAAACTCGAAAGCTGAGGCCGAATATGTAAGTTAAAATCATGATTACACCTTTTTCCAAATAAATTTAGCCTTTTTTTTGTGATATATTAGCTCAAGTTGACTAAGGAATTGGATGATCAACTTGGTCAAGCATCTGCTACGGGTGAGACACCATATATTTCTTCTATTGAGAAAGAGGTAACTCGTCACATTCCGAAGTCCAGTACGCGGTTTGACACGGGATTTGGACAGGCTCACCGCCCGAAGGACATGGTAGCTGAATCTTCATCACAGACGGATGTACGCAAGGAGAACAAGAAGTTGAGGAAAGAATTGGAGCGAGAAAAAGAGTTCATGAAAGAGCAGTTAAGAGACAAATTTGCGTCTGCTGATGATAACGATAGTGATGAGTAGTTTAAAACATTTGAATTTGTAATGTGTTCTAAATATTTTATGACATATTATGTAGTATATAGTTATAAAACTTTGGATGATGATGGTATGTAGTGACAATATTAATAATATGTAGTATTTTGTTTTTTTTTTTAATTGTATTAAATATTCAAAATAATATTGTATGCTTACTTGGCTTATTTTGTACATAAAATATGGCGGGTGATTGTAGATTTCTGCGACAGATTATCTGTCGCGCATGTGTCCTGCCAAAAGGCGCAAAATTTAAATGTAGCGGGTGATTTTGGATGTTTGGGCGACAGACTTCTGTCATGCATGTAATTTGCGCGACTGAATATCCGCGACATATTGTTCACAGAACTATCTGTCGCGGATAGGTCTTGCGCGATAGAAGAAGCCTTTACGCGTTAGATATTATTGTCGTGTAGAGTGTAGTTTTTTTTTTGTGGTGATCCTAAAAGGACCAAGTTGGGTCCTCGAGGGATACGAAGTGCTTTCATTGGCTATACTATGAATAGCAATGTGTATAGACTTATAAATTTAGAGTCTAATGTCTTATTAGAATCCGAGATGTGGAATTCTTTGAGAACCTTACATTGAAATAAAATGAGTCTCATAATTCCACAGATGGAGAGCCTCGAGAGGAGAGTTCTCCCAGGGTTGTCATAGATCAAACCAAACTTTGGATAAGAAAGAAAGTCCATAAGACTAACGATCTAGGATCTGAAGATATAGATTCACAACTTATTTCCTTTTACCTAGTAGAGGGAAATAAAGAGAGTTTTGCTCGAAAGATTCATTGTTCTAATCGTTGAAAACGATCCTAAGAATTATAAGGAAGCCGTAGCTTCTCGAGACTCTGCCTATTGGAAGGATGTTATCCAAGATGAAATGGATTCTATTATGTCAAACCACACTTGGGAGATTTTCAATTTACTCAAATGGTCGAGACCCATTTGGTATAAGTGGGTGTTTCGAGGGAAGTATCATAATGATGGTACTCTTAACACTTACAAGGCTAGGTTGGTAGCCAAAAGATTTCAACAACGGAAACCCCCAGTAGCAAGGACAACAACAATCAAAGTGTTGAATGTATTTTCTTCTTTGCATAAATTGAATGTTCATCAAATGGATGTTAAAACGACATTCTTAATTCACAGAAGAAATTGATGATCAAAACGAATACTCTTTAAGTATGATCTTCACTGAAGATAAATTTAAAGAGATAACAAAACATAAGTTCGAAAAGAGAAGCCGTAGCTTCTCGAGACTCTGCCTATTGGAAGGATGTTATCCAAGATGAAATGGATTCTATTATGTCAAACCACACTTGAGAGATTTTTGATTTACTCAAAGGGTCGAGACCCATTTGGTATAAGTGGGTGTTTCGAGGGAAGTATCATAATGATGGTACTCTTAACACTTACAAGGCTAGGTTGGTAGCCAAAAGATTTCAACAACGGAAACCCCCAGTAGCAAGGACAACAACAATCAAAGTGTTGAATATATTGTCTTCTTTGCATAAATTGAATGTTAAAACGACATTCTTAATTCACAGAAGAAATTGATGATCAAAACGAATACTCTTTAAGTATGATCTTCACTGAAGATAAATTTTAAAGAGATAACAAAACATAAGTTCGAAAAGAGAAGCCGTAGCTTCTCGAGACTCTGCCTATTGGAAGGATGTTATCCAAGATGAAATGGATTCTATTATGTCAAACCACACTTGAGAGATTTTCGATTTACTCAAAGGGTCGAGACCCATTTGGTATAAGTGGGTGTTTCGAGGGAAGTATCATAATGATGGTACTCTTAACACTTACAAGGCTAGGTTGGTAGCCAAAATATTTCAACAACGGAAACCCCCAGTAGCAAGGACAACAACAATCAAAGTGTTGAATGTATTGTCTTCTTTGCATAAATTGAATGTTCATTAAATGGATGTTAAAACGACATTCTTAAGTGGAGATCTCGATGAGGAGATTTACATGGAACAACCGGAAGGTTTTGTACTTCCAAGTAATGAACAAAATGTTTGCAAGCTTGTCAAATCCTTATACAGAGTAAAACAAGCACTTAAACAATGACATCAAAAGTTTGACTCGGTCATACTTTCGAATGGATATGTCCCTAACGTATGTGACAAGTATTTGTACACAAAGGTGAGCGGTAACATTATGATTTTCTTATGTCTCTATGTTGATGATATGTTGATCATTAGCAACAAGACGACATGAATATTAGAAACAAAGAGGTTTCTATCATCCACTTTCAAAATGAAAGATCTTGTACAAGTTGATACTATTTTGGGTATCAAGCTACGTAGAACCAGTGGGGGTTATGGAATTAGTCAATCGCACTATGTTGAGAAAGTGCTTGATAAGTTCAAGGAATCAAATACCCCTTTTGATCCAAGGGTAAAACTTGAAAAGAATGATAGAAGAGTTGTGACTCAATTGGAATATGCTAGTATTGTTGGTTGTATTATATAATTAAAGCAATGTACTAAACCAGATTTAGCATTTTTGTTAGTAAAATGAGTAGATTTACTAGTAATCCAAGTGCCGAGCATTGGAAGGGTATAGAAAGAATTCTTGGTTTTCTTTTGAAGATCAAGACTCTTGGCCTCCAATACGGAAAATTTTCTGCCGTATTAGAAGGATACACCAACACCAGTTGGATGTTGAGTTTCAGAGATAACAAACCTAGGATAGGATGAGTGTTTACACTTTTCGGAGGTGCAATTTATTGTTAATCCAAGAAACAAACATGTAGTAATCATTCGACCATGGAATCAGAGTTTGTGGCTTTGGCTTCCGCATGTCAAGAGGCTGAGTGATCGAGGGATCTTCTATCAGAAGTTCAATTGGCTAAAGACAATGTATCTGCCGTGTTAATACATTGTGATAGTCAATCCACTTTAGCAAGAGCATACCATGAAGTATATAATGGGAAGTCTAGACACATTAGTTTAAGACATGACTACGTGAGGAAATTGATCAATGATGGAATTATTTCACTCACATATGTGCGTTCGAGCTATAACACATCGGATTCTTTCACTAAACCTCTTGCAAAAGATTGTGGTTAAATCGACCTCGAGAGGTATGGGTCTCAAACTCCTTGATTTGTGACTCGACAATGATGGCAACCCAACCTAACGTTAGGAAATAATTAACATTAGGTTCAATGGGTAAGAACAAATCATTGATTTGGATATTCACAACATTATACAAGAATGTTAGTTGTTACAATTAGAGGTTGAGTTTTCTTAACTGTTAATGAAGTTTAGTCTCGAATTCAGGCTCGTTGTATCGTGCAGTATTCTTGTCTATGACCTTAAAACATTTTTGAGGTGCAAGAGATACTATAAGAAAAGTGTATCTCATGCGTGATTCAAGCCCAGACGTTTACAACTTTGAAGAGTTTCACAACAGTTGCGTAGTTGTCTCCGGTCAGGAGTTGCGAGACTAGAACGACTCCAAAATTATCGTTGTGATGCAAGAACCATGGATTCATGGACGGATCGTCGAATTGCAATTTTTAGCCTGTACTTCTGATCGCGGGTTGTTCTTGTTGAAATCTAGCTCGGCAGTTTGCTCTCCCTTGTCACTTCGTCACCTCGCCTAAGCCACCTCACCTAAGCTTCACCTCGTCACGCCGTCACTTCGCCTTTTCCTCCTGACAGGCGTGTCTCGGGAACCCTCACTTCTTGGAACTCATCTCACTTGGGAAAAGTGTTGCATTTATTTGTCATTCTATTTTCTATGTCTTGTTCTCTGTGTAATATTTATTATTCTCTATTTCCTAGACATAATTATTACACGTATTTAATACTCTCTCATGTATCTAGTCTATACTAATGTATCCACCATATGTATAAATAGGTGATACAATTTCATATAAAATAATAAGAAATAACATTCAAAGTCTCGAAACACTCTCTCTCATTTCCGACTCTTTTCTCTTTATTTCTACATGGTATCAGAGCCCAGAAATTTAATCATCATGAACTCCTTCGAAAGTTCATCTGTCCTCAACACCACTTCGACCACCTCGCAGACCTCGCCACTCAGTCTCACTGTGAATCCTTTACCCAATATATCACGAGCTACAAACTCAATGGCCACAACTTCCTACAGTGATCTCAATCCGTGCTCATGTTCATATCGGGATGGGTAAAGATGACTACCTCACATGCATGGCTACATCTCCGAAGATCGAAGATCCGACGTTTAAGAGTTGGAAGGCAGATTACAACATGGTGATGTCCTAGCTCATAAATATATGCATCTTGAAATCGTGGAAACCTTCCTCCTTTACCTAATGGCAGCGGAAATCTGGCAAGCAGCTAGAGAAATCTTCTCCAACTCCGAAGATGTGTCCGGGCTGTTTGAGACTGAGAACACTCTCTACAACCTACGTCAAGGAAAGATGTCTGTTACTCGGTTCTTCAGCTCGCTCACGCATCTATAGCAGAACATCGACCTCTACAAACATCAGCAGTGGACCTGCGCCGAAGACTCGAAACTCTACCACAGGATAGTGGAGACGAAATGTGTGTTTAAACTATTATCTGGACTCAACCAAGACCTCGACGAGGTCAGATGTCGGATACTCAGTACAAAACCACTACCATCTCTCTGTGAAGCCTTCTCCACGGTCAGACACGAGGAAAGTAGGAGGAAACTCATGCTTGGAGTTATCCACTCGAGCTCAATTTCGGGCTCATCCTCAGACTCGTCTGCCCTCACCACGCATGGCGATAAAGCACTTGCAGCTCGCGTCTCAACAAAGAGACCTCGCAAACCTCGCCCCTACTGCGATCATTGCAGACGACTTGGACACCTTCGAGAAACTTGCTGGAAGCTACATGGGAAACCACCAAGCTCAAAGTCAACCCGACACACTAAGGATCCGAACTCAGCCAAAAACTTAGTATCTACCTCGACCGCTGCCTCGACCTCGACCTCGGACTCTTCTCCCTTCAGCAACGACCACCTCGCTATTCTACATGGGCTTATCCAACAAGTCCAACTCAGTGGAGAACGCTCGGGCATTGGTCCTCTAGGTAACTCCCCTAGAGCCCTCCATGTAAACTAAGAGAATCCCTCAACATGGATTCATAACTTACTCCGTTTGAAATAGAAGCATATCAGTCACCATCGCCAACGGAGCCAAAACTCAAGTCACTGGTATTGGCACCGTGGTCTTGACGAAGTCCATAAGGCTAGAATCGGTGTTCTTTATTCCTCAACTACAGTGCAATCTCTTATCTGTGCATAAGATCAACAAAGACTCTAAGTGCCGTACTATTTTTGATGAAAGTTCATGTGCGTTTCAGGAACAGGTCACGGGGAGACAGATTGGTAATGCCGAGCTGAGTACCGGACTCTATCACTACTACAAATACAGTCTTTCGGTGCGGATGACTTTTGGGTGCGACTTTTCGCACCTAAAAGTCGCACCAAAAAAGACTTTTGAGTGCGAAAAGTCGCATCCAAAAGACATTGAAGCAACTAAAAAAGACCCCGGTGGACAAAGGAAGCGGGTCCAACCCGAACTGGAACTTCCCGATGAGCTTCAACGTGGCCGCCGACGGAGGAGGACACCTCAGCCTCCGGTTCAGGGTGATGTGTCGCCGCCACGTCCACAGCGACAAGGACATCGGCGAGGTCACCGTCCCCGTGAAGGAGCGATATCATATCAATTACTTTATTCTCAAAATCTTGTACTCTTTTTCGAGTGTAAATAAATAACCTAGAAAAACCTTGGAAAACGAAAAGTTTATTTACACAGTTTGTTGATTTTGGTTTTGCAGCGGCGGTGGATTCGCGGCCAGAGACCGAGCCTCCTTGTGCGTGCGCTCCGACCGAGACGAGCCACGACGGCCGTGAGTCACCGGAGCACGCCGACCATGAGTCACCCCCGGGAAAAGGACGAGAGAGCACCGGGAACAAGAAATTTCACGAAATCAAGGTAAGAAAAGTTCTTATCCGAAATGGATTTTTGAAAAAATTAGGGTTCTTAGTTTGGATTTGGGGATTTTGATTTCTGAGCTTGGGTTGTGGAATTTAAGTGAGTTCGAGCTCGTTTTGGTGCTCGGATTGTATTGCTTGTGCTCGGATACGTGAGTTTGAATCGATTTTAAGTTCGCTGTGAACAGCCTCTGTAAATTGACGTGGTCAGATCAGTACCGATTTAATTTGGATTTGTTGATATTTTTCCTGGTAAGTAGACGTTATGGGCTTTCTAAAATGACCAAGAACATGTAAATCCGTTGAGATTTGAGTGAGTTATGAATTTTTGAAAACAGGGTTTTAAAGCTGGGAATTCTGAGCGTGTGTTTGAATTTTTGGCCGACAATAGGAAAAAAATTAGGGTTGAGGAATTATGATTTGGGGCTTTTAATTTCTGAGATTAGTTTGATGATTCTGGAGTGTTTTGTGGCTCGTTTGGTGTTTGGGTTTCGATCGACAAGCTTCGTTTTGTATTAAAATGATTTTGGACGAATTTTTGATTTTGGTTTTTTAAGTTTTTGTTACTCTGGTGGAGTAAAGTATAGTTTTTAGGAACCTTGTGGCCTTACACCAGAGAGCAAAAACAAAGGTGTAAAAAATGCCACGGATTTTGATGGCAATGTCTAGAGACGGATTATTGCCAGCATTTTTCTCGGATATTAATGAGCGCACACAAGTTCCTCTCAAAAGCACATTGGTAACAGGAATAGGGGCTGCAATCTTGTCGTTCTTCATGGATGTTTCTCAATTGGCTGGAATGGTATGTCACACATTCTCGGGGTGATTATTGAGCCGCTACTCAGCGCAAATAGAACATTAATGTTCTCTTGTTATGCTTGGGATGATTAATGCAGTACTCTAGACCACTAACAAAGATAGTATGTTGTGTTGATTAATGCTACGATTTTTGTCCAAGGGTTTATTTTTAATGAATACAGTATATCATCAGGGGTTTATTTTTAATGAATACAGTATATCATCAGGGATTTATTTCTTTATTTCGTCTATGTAAGAGATATTTATTTCATGTTAATTAAAGCATTATGAATTAAGTATTTTTTTATATTGAGAATTTATATTTTTAATTGATGCTTTGCCTTATTGTTTTTATATTTTTATATTGAGAAATTATATTTTTAATTGATATAAAGGCTTTTTTTTTTCAAACCCGAAATAGGAATTCAAGTCACTTTTAAATAAACTGACATAAAAAATACTGATATTTATTATGTTTTTCATAGATTTGATGTCGCTTTTTAAAAGAGCGACGTCTAAAATTACAGTAAATTAACTCACCAATTTATGGCGGGAATGACTTTTGGGTGCGACTTTTCGCACCCAAAGCTCTACCCTCCAAACTATTGGGTGCGACTTTTCGCACCCAAAGCTCTACCGTCAAATTTTTTGGTGCGATTTTTCGCACCAGATGTTTTTCCCCCGCCTTTTCAACTATGTTTTGTGTAAAGTTGGGTGCGATTTTGGGTGCGAAAAGTCGCACCTAAATGTCGCACCCGAAAGTCACGACTTTTGGGTGCGACTTTTCGCACCCAAGACCTTTAGGTGCGAACTTTCGGGTGCGAAAAAGTCGCACCCAAAGGTATCATTGGGTGCGAAAATTGACTTTCAGGTGCGAAAAAAGTTGCACCCAAAGATCTTTTTTGAAGCCAGATCAGCCCGCCATGTGTCAACTAGACCAATATTTACCCCAGTATAAAGAGATCATGCTCAATCACCTTAGACTAGGACATCCAAATTTCATGTATCTTAAAAGATTGTTTCCTTCTTTGTTTATCAATAAAAATATCAATTCCATTCAGCGTGACATATGTGAGTTCGCTAAACACACTCGAAGTTCATATCACCCCACCTCGTACAAACCATCTCGCTGTTGGAATTAATCTAGGATTAAGAAAAAGTTTAACGCTTCGAGCAAGCAGCGGAATTTAAAAATTTTCTTCAAAACAAGTAAAACGGTTTTACTAACCTAAACGAATAGCAAGTACATATAATTTAAAACTATAAACGAGCAATACATGTTTACTAACCTTTGAGAAGCTTGAACTTTGAGATACCTTCGGAAGGTTGAAACGTTCGTCTCCCCTCGCAGCACGTCTATCTTCTTTCCTCGGGAACTTGAGCAACCATGAAATCACTAAAATCACTCGAGAAAGAAATGAGTTAGTGTGTGGGCACTTTTAAACACGACGACTCAAGAACAAGTCTAAGAGTCGAAGAGCTAAAACACTAGGTCAAATGTGGACTTAGGTGCCTAAACAAAAACGAAAGAAAACTAGAGAGAGAGAGAGGGAAGAGATGGGCGGCCAAGCTAGAGAGAGAAACTCTCAATCTCTAAAACTTTGGAATGAATGCAATGTGAAGAATGAGGGCTCTATTTATAGGAGAGGTTTTACCTTCAATAAGGTAGTTTCCTCTTCTATAGAATATCACGTATTCATGAGCAAAAGTTGCTCTCCTTCCCTTTATTCCACACGGCCAAGACACCTTCTAGAAGGCTTGGATTTGTTTCCTCTTTTGCTTCCATCTTGCTTGTTGGCCGAAAATCCTCCTTCCTCATAGAGGAAATTTGTTTCCTCTTTTTCTTTTGACAAGTATCTTCATACATTAATGCACAAAATAATCTCTCTTTTCTTCCTTTGGGTTGGGCGGCCAAGACTCCTAGAAGGAGCTTCTAGAAGCTTATTCATTTGTTCATGACAACATAAGAAAGACCCATTAAAAATTTTTAAGTAAAATTCTATGAAATGAAATTAATCCACAAGGTCCAATGAACTCATCATGGCCGAGTGATTTAAGTCATCATATGACCATGTCAAAAAATTTATTGACATTCATTTCATCCTATGTCCAAAAGGACAAAATTACCCTTTTGACAATTTTCGTAAAACTTGTCTCGTTCTTGTTTTGACTTAGCTTCTAGTTTAACTATCCCTACTCGATATGATTTGTGACAGTGACCTCATGGATCCAAATAAACAAAGCTTGAGCTAAAATACTTGGACTCAAAAGTTCACAAACATTTTCCAAGTTTAGCTTAATGTCAATGATATTCCAGTAAAATGCACAAATCATTTTTGAACAAGTTTCACTCTTAGATAGAAAAAAAAATATGAGGCAGAGAGAAAAGTTATGTATTATGGTACAAAAATTCTCACAATTTATGAAGGGAGATAGAATTTAAAATATCATATAGATGACTTACAAATACTTTGTATGAAGATATTACAGTAATTTTTATAGCAAACTTAAAACCACTTTTTCTAAAAGTTAATAATCCTAGTTTTTTCATCTCATGTACAAAATCTAAAATCGCTTTCGAAGTTTTTTGTTAAAATAGTTTTGCCAAACACCAAATAAGCATTTTAATTTTTTCTAAATGTAAAAACTGTACATTTTAATCCCAACTAAACGCAACCATTATTATTCCGTGATGTGGATTTACGTAACCGGAGATAGCCAAAAAAATAATAAAGATGGATGAGAACGACGTGACCACAGGGCACGCGATTTTATTTCTTATAAGAAACTAGTAGTACGGTAGTTATTAAAAGAAAAACACACACACAAACACTGCACACAACCAAGTCGTGTCTTGTTTTTATGACGAAATAAACATAATTATACATTATAGTTATTACGGTAGATAATGATATCAATCACTATCATAATTATATATATGTATGAATGATATCCATCATCATAATAGGGCTCGTCAAATCAGCGGTCTCTTAATGCTGACTGGTGCAACTTGGCCTACCACAGCTGCATCCATTCTCTGCTTCAGCCACGCCCCACATTTCACCACCATCCTCAATCCATAACCTGTTCAATAAAAGTACATAATCGCAGACAAATAATATGATCAGGTCACAGCGCTGAGAAATATAAGGAAGACTTTCCTTAAGACATGGTTTTGTTTGATTATAAATACGTAGATATACATTTTAGTCTGGTTCCGTCGGTCTAAGCCTGACACGACGGTTATAATATGCGTATATATATGCGTAGAAACGAAATTCAATTTAGGAGGGATCAATGGCCAAAAGTAATATTGGTAGATGAGCTAAATGAAATACTACTAGAATTAATAAATAATATAGGAAAGTTTGATTATACATAAATAAGGAGTAAATGTAATAATAATAATAATAATAAATACTGGTGCCATAATTTCCCCCGCTTACGTCCGCCCACACTGCATAAATATAAAGTAAATTTCAGGCTTACGGCTTATTGGGAGCGACATTCATGATTAGGGTGTCTTGCGAGGATGAGAGCTTCTCTGCGAGGTCAGGATATTTGCCACACCTACGCAAAATACGTACATACAATTACCAATCTATTATATATTAGAAAGGAAATGTTTTCCACGAAAATATAATGAGTTTAAAGTTGTATTAAACATACCCATTGCAGCTGCTGCCGCAACCGCATCCAGACCCACACCCACACTTTCCTCCGCAGCAAGAAGACATTTTTTTCTTTCTTGTGTTCTTTTATCTTGATCAGTTTCAGAATTTGTGAGAAAGAGTTGTTTTTCTGGCTTTGATCAAGTCTGAAGCCACAATGCCCTCTTTTATGCAACACATGCTCTCATATCCATCATACACGTGTCGGGATCGTGCATCACATGCGATTTTTGTTTATTTTTGTCAAACATCACATGCGATCACTACTACACGTATGTGCCCATTCCATTATCGCTCATTTCATTTCCCCAAATGGTGGGTCCGCATCGCTTTCTTACTTCTCTCCCCTCCTCTCGTCTATGATTCTCATGATGTAAATATCGTCACTTTTTTTTTTATTATTATTATTATTTATCTTTATCTAATATTTGTAGTGTCCAATTCCAAAGACCAATAATTAGGCCCCTTCGAGACCGTGCAACTGCAATAATTTATGGATCACAGGAAAGTCACGATAATTTTATGGAGCATAATAGTGTATTTTTACTACAGTAACTTAAATGGTATTTTATATAGAAAAAATGCCGATAAAAATATCTATTGTTTTCGTTTACATCCAATTTGTTACCTAAACTTTTTTTCCACGGAAAAACTACCCAATCTCTTGATTTTGTGTTGCCGTTACTACAAGCACCAATTTTATGGTCAAAATATAACGGCTTTAATTAGAGTGTATTTTGTAATTATTTATTTGTAAATAGAATGAGAAACTAAATAAATGAAAAACAAATAAATTGAATTAAAAGAGATTTCACATTAAAACAAAGAGCAACCTTCAAAAAAAAAAAAAAGCTCGAGGAACATAAATTCCCAAATCGAAAACCATAAATTCTCAAATTTTGACAATAGAGGAAGAGTCACAACCAGTCGACTTTGAAGATGTCGAGTTCGTAGAGGAAGAGTATCGCGACCAGGGAGAGCACGTAGATGATTTGCGGAACACGAAGGACCCTCAACAATGGTGGGCCGCCGTGAACCAGGTTTGTAACGACGTCAGAGTTGAGAACTCTGATGGATATAGGGATGAGAGTGACCTTGAAAGCTTGCATAGCGACGGTGACGAAGAACGAGGTCGATCAGACGAGGAAGACGAGCAAGGAGTTCAACCCGCGTGGAAGTCTTTCTAATTTCAAGTTTATGCTAGGTATGGAATTTCCCACAATGGACCATCTGAGGAAGATATTGAAAGAGGAGTTCATAAAATTTAATAGGGAAATGAAGTACGTTTTTAACCACTCGAAACGAGTCAGAGCCAAATGTCTAGGGCTAGGGTGCAATGGGTTCTGTATGCTAGGGTTCTGAATTCGGACAAGAAGACGGTGAGGATTAATACGCTAGTTGATAAGCACGACTGCGGTATTGTCTTCAATAAAAAGCACGTGACAAGTACGTGGCTTGCCAATCGTTTCTTGGAGAAATTCAGGCTCAACCCGAATTTGGACTATAAGAATTTCAAGGAATTAGCTTCTGCGGCAAAGTACTGCAATGTGTCATCCAATGTGTTCTACAAAGCAAAGACGGCAGCAAGAGACGCTTTAGAGGGATCAGTGAGTGACCAGTACCGGATTCTGGATGATTATTGCGAGCAACTAACAATGACAAATCCAGGTTCCACTGCTCTATTGAAAACAACTATGGTTGGTGATAAAAGGGTTTTTGAGAGAGTTTACATTTGCCTGAAAGCGTGCAAGGACGGATTCAATAAGGGTTGCAGGCCCTTGATCTGTTTTGATGGGTGTTTTTTAAAGGGCTATTGTAAGGGTATGTTGCTAGCTGCTGTTGGCATCGATCCGAATAACTCTCAGTTTCCAATTGCGTTTGCTATATTGGAGAAGGAAAATACACAAACGTGGACCTGGTTTATGATGCTTTTGAGAGAAGATCTTCAGATTATGAACTCGACGGATTCACTATGATGAGTGACCGGCAAAAAGGTTTAGCAAAGGCTTTAACTGATGTGTTTCCAGGAGCAGAATTCAGGTTTTGTGTTAGGCATCTCGTTCCAATTTCAAGGCCAAACATTTTGGATTGTTTCTTAAGCAATTATCGTGGGCGTGTGCAAAGGCAACTATAGAGCTAGAATTCAAAAGAAGAATGCGAATGCTTAAAGATGAGGATGTGAATGCACATGAGTGGCTATTGCAAAAGAATCCAAAGGAATGGAGAAAATCACATTTCAGAACCAATGTGAAATGTGATATGCTCTTGAACAACCTTTGTGAAAACTTCAATTCAGCCATATTGCCTGCAAGAGACAAGCCGATCATCACACTGCTGGAGAAAATCAGGTTTTGGTTGATGTGTAGATTTGAAACAAAGAGACGCGGTGTCCAGAAATGGCTTGAACCAGTTGGACCTCGGATACTTGAGTTGATGGAGACGTACAAGAACACGGCTCGGTATTGTCAAAGCACATTGGCTGGTAATGCAAAGTTCCAGGTATACATTATTGGATTATGATTTTATTTGGGAATAATTCTTAGTTTGTTTCCCAATTGGACCTCGGATACTTTAGTTTTATTCCAATTTTAGTTTGTTTCTATGATGTGAAGGTTAACTTATTTGGAACAAAGTCTTTTGTGGTTGACTTGAGGACAAAAAATTGCACATGTCGATCTTTTGAGCTTAATGGTATACCATGCCCACATGCTTTGACTTGTATCTGGGCATCGGGTTTGAATAGAATGGACTATATCGATGATTGGTATAAGAATGAGGCTTATATGGCAGCGTACAGTGGCGTAATTCAACCAATGACGAGTCCGGATAAATGGCCTGAAACTGGACGCAACCCCATCGAACCACCACCAAATTATTCACTGCCAGGCAGACCAAAGAAGGCTAGAAATAAAAGCAATGATGAACCACTACCAGGATTTGAGCCACCTCATCCGACAAATCACTCTAGGAAGGGCCAAGTGAATCATTGCATCAAATGTGGCCAAACTGGATATTCACGAGTCACTTGTCAGAATTCAGGAGCTAAGCAATTTAGTTAGTTGTTTTATGTGCGTTTGTTTGTGTCTTATTTTTGTCTAGTTAAGTTTTTGACACACTTGTACGACAAATCACACAAGGAAGAAAGAGAGGACGCCCAAAGAAGGATAACCTCCTCGCCGAGACTATGAAAAGAATGAATCGGAAGACCAGACAGAACTCAAGGGCAAAAGAGTTGCAACCAAAACAGTTTTTGACATTTAAGACCCTTTTTTGTGCAACTAAAACCAAAACAGTTTAGGCCTTTATTTATGCGTTTTCATGTCTCTGCTTAGACCTTTGTTTATGCATTTTAATATCTCTGTTTAGGCATACTTGTTTAGGCCTTTTAATGTTGTTGTCGCACGAAAATGAACAACGATTAAATACCTCGGGCGGTTCGATCCAAGGCCGGACCAAGTGATCGCGCCCGGGCCAAAAATGGGAGCTCGTAGACCGAGCTGCACCCTCCAGACCCTGAGGTGTGTTTTGGGGGGTGTGACCGTGCCAAAGGTTGGCTGCCTACGTACCCTTTAGTCGGGATCAGATCAGAACGTAGTTCAATTTGTGTATCAGGGGCTATCTTGGGCTCAGAGGCTTTGGGAATCCAAGGTTTTAGAGTAGGACCCGGCTCGTAGCTTCTAGTGAAGACTTTAGAGGGGTCGCTTGCTCGTAGCTCGGAGTTCTAGCTCAAGGGCCAAGAAGCCGGAGAGCGGTGCGTACCGCAGAAGCTCGGGTCGCAGAAGAGGAGCGCGCTCCCTCTCGTGGAGGGGGGTCCTCGCGTTTCTGAGCCGAGGGAGGAGGAGTGCGCGCTCTTGGAATATCACAAGAGTGCGAGAGAGAATTCTCGAGTTCTCAAGAGAAGAGAAGTGTTGTGTTGGTGTCAACCCGGATTCTTTTTCCCTCCCCTAGGGGGGGGGGGGTATTTATAGTTGTGGAGAGAGGCCTTGGGCCGGCCCCTTGAAGCCCACCGGGTGGCCGGGAACGGGGCGTGCGAGGCTTTACGCCCAAGAGGGCGCAGGGCGCGTGGGGCCTCAAGCCCAAGAGGGCGCAGGGCGCGCGGGACACGTTGCCTAGATGGACGCGGGGCGTGTCGGGCGTGGGACTTGGCCGGGCACGGCGTGCCTGGCAGTGGGCGTACCCGGCCGAGGTGGCAAGAATGCTCGGCCGAGGTGGCCGAGGTGGCAAGGACGCTCGGCCGAGGTGGCGAAGACGCTCGGCCGAGGTGGCCGAGGTGGCAAGGATGCTCGGCCGAGGTGGCCGAGGTGCTCGGTCGAGGTGGTAAGGACACTCGGCCGAGGTGGCCGAGGTGGCAAAGCTGCTCGGCCGAGGTGGCCGCGGTGGCAAAGCCGCTTGGCCGAGGTGGCAAAGCTGCTCGGCCGAGGTGGTAAGGACACCCGGCCTAGTCAGCAGGGGCGCGGGAGCGCGCGCGGGCCGGGAGGCCGAGGCGCGGGAGCGTGCGCGGGCCGGGAGGCCGGGGCGCAGGGTGCACGCGAGCCAGGCGCGCTAGGGCGCGCTGAGGCCCGTTGGGCCGGGGGCGCAGGTGCGCGCGCGCCGGCCGTGCCGGGTCGTGGGTGCGTCAGGGCGCTCGGGCCTGGTGGGCCGGGGCCCGTTGGGCTTCCGGCCGGTAAAACCCGGCCGGCCTTGAATCATTTTTGAATTTCCGGTGTCTCGAAAACGACCGGTAACATTAGCCCCCCAAGTTTACGGCTTACGGGACGTAAGTCGTGAACTTTAGAAGAGAAAAAGGGCGTTGAGGTAATTTCACCTTCGATCACTCGTGACCGTACGCACGCATATCCTTCTTCTTCTTCTTCTTCTTTTTTTTTTTGGCCGGAGCCCTGGGGGCCGGACCGGGCCGGCCGGGCAGCAAGACCCGTGCGCGGCCTGGCGCTGGGGGACTGGCGCGCGCGCGAGGCCGGCCCGCGGGCCGGGCCTTGTGTCGCGCGCGGGGGAGGGGAAGGAGCAGGGTTTGCTCCTTCCTCTCCTATAAATAGGAGAGCCCCCGCCCTTTCTGTTCACACTGGCAGCCTGTGGGTAATCGGAAAATTCCTTTGAGTTTGAAATTTCCCCTGGGCAGCCGACTTTTTTCCTTTTTTTAATGGGGAGCGAGCTTGTTTCCCATGTTGATGATCCCGAGGTTGATCCTACCTGCCCTCTCCCAAATTTTGGGGGGCGGCCAAGGGTCCCTTTGAGGAACTCGACATGATCCCCATCTTTGTCGAGGAAGACTCTAGCGCGGTCGACAAATGGCTCGCGGAGTTGAAGACCGACGCCGCGGCGATAGCCGAGCTGGCGGGGCCCAGGAGCGGCCTACCTACTAGGTGTGGCCTCGAAGGGGAGGATGAAGGGTCCAAGGACCCGCGATCGTCACGGTTGGTGATCAACCTGGTCTCCGGCGTGGCGTCCTTTGACCCCCCCCCCCTGCTCAAGCAGCGAGGTGAAGCGGTAGTGGGTGTTGAGCTCCCCCGGGCATCTAACTTGGACGCGTCGGGTGTTGAGCTTGCGATAGTGCCGTCCGAATCTTTCTTGGACGAGATTTATTCCGACGATCCCCTAGGGTCGGGCTCAGAAGGCCCTGAAGATGACTTTGAGGCTCCTCCCGCGAGGGTTAAGGAGAAACGCAACGGGAAGGTGTTGGCGACGGCCTGGTCGGCCTTCTAGTCCGCGGAGGCTTCGGGCTACACTTATGCCCGGTCACTGGAGAGGACTCGTATGTACGGAGTAGGCGACTCTGTCGCCCCCGTCGGCTTAGATTGCAAGGGAATCGATGCTGCGAGCACGCTCACTTCCCGAGTCTTCAGCACACTTCGGGAGACGTATAACATTCCTCCCTCGGTGGGATTGCTTAGACCTGCCCCCGAGGACAGGCCCTCTCGCCCAGGGACGGGTATGCGGCCGTGACGATCGGGAGTCTTGTCTGCGGGTTGCGTATCCCGTTCCTCACGATCGTCCAGCAGATCCTGACCCGACTAGGGGTCCACGCATGTCAGATGAGCCCGACGTTCTACCGCCTATTGGCTACATGCTTCATGGAGTGGCACTGCCAAATGCAGCGTGCCATGACCGTGGACGACTTCCGTAATCTGGTTGCCGTCTTCCCGGCGCCGGGGCAGCCGGGGTTTCATATGGCCCGTGCTCGGGGCAACGTGAGGCTGGTCGAAGATTGTGACCCGCCTAGCCGCCGGGCGTGGGTGTGGATCACCTCGGACGCCTTCGGCGAGGCGCCCCTTCGCTTTGGTCGTCTGGCCGACTTTCCAGCGGACGAGGGGGCAGCGGAGCTCCCCTTTGTGAGAGAAATATCGGGGATGTCGGAAGCCCGCAAGGCTGGCGAGCGGTTCCGTTCCCCCGAGCTGATGGCGCTCACCGGGTGGTTCCCGCCCTTTGCTCCGGGCACCAAGGAGGCGCTCCGGGCGAGCAGGCCCCCGAGTCCCGTGGCTTAACCAGTCGCTCCTGCTTCTCGAGGTAGCTTTACGGTTTTGTAAAACTTTTTGTTTTGACAGGAACCTGACCTTCGTTGCTTTGTTTTGTGTAGCTGCAAAGAGGCGAGCTAGGAGGCTGGCCCTCGCTTCTCGGGACCCTGAGTCAATGGCGGAGATTCGCTCTAGGGTCGTTGACCGCAAGGCGAAGGGAGAGCGCGCCGAGACTGCCGGTCTAGTCGAACCGGAGTCTCGCGCTTCTTTGAAGAGGGCTTCGACATCGGCACCTCTCGACGAGCGTTCCGAACCCAAGAGGGCGAACTCGGTGGTGGAGCTGGAGGCGATAGAGGCTCGAGGGGATTGTTTCCGCCACCTCGAGGGATCCCCACTATCCTGGTGGAAGGGTGTGGTGTCGAAGAGCGACATTGCTTTCTTTCAGGCAGGGGTTACCGACGCTCAGAAGGTCAGTATTTCTGTTTTATTCCGTTGTAAGCGTAGGTTTCAGTTTTAACCCTTGCTTCTTTGTCGTCGCAGGCGTATGCGAGGGCCGTGCGAAGCGACAGGATTTTGCATGACTTCATCCGGCGCTTAGGGGCATCTCAGGAGGAGCTCGCTCAGACGAAGGCTAGGTTGGCTCAGGTCGAGCGAGGTTCGCACCCGGGGGCGGAGACCGAGAATGAGGCCCGGGGGGTCACCTTTGAATTCTTCGACACCCTGTTTCCCCTGCTAGATGAGGGTACTGTTTGAGCCGTGTGGCTTCTTTTTTAGCGCGTATGTTTAGCGCTTTGCTTTCTTTTCCTTTTCTAGGATTTCATTTATTTTTCACGCACTTTTTGTTCAGCACGTGTTTATTGGATTCAGAGCCGTGGCTCTTTTTATTTATGAGATGTTCTTGTCGCTTTCGTGTTGAATGCTTATCTCAATTTTCGAGCAATTTTACTCGTATATGCCTTCTTTACGGGCTGACGTGGCCCGAAGGGCTTGTTCCCCAACCAATAGTTTTGGCGGGTTTTGCGTCCCTAGTTGGGATTTGTCCTCCGCTCGCTCTATTGTTACGACTCGTCGTCGTTCAATGTTCGAGGCGATGGGGCGTTTGTGCCTAGTTAGGTGGTTGTGGCCCAGTGACTTCGCTTCGTGCCTTCCGGCGATCGAAAAGGTCGTACCGGGTAGTTTCCGGGTGCTCCGCGTCCGTGCCATTGGCGACTGGACGTGCATGTTGCGCCGGGTTGGGCCGGTGTCTTTTGAGTTCGCGCTTTGGAGCAAGCGAAAGTAAATTGCGCCGGTGTTAGGCCGGCGTCTTCGGAGCTCGTGCCGTTGAGTGACCGAGCGGTAATGGTGCGCCGGCTGAGCCTGACGTCTTTTGGGTTCATGCCCTGAAGCAAGCAAACGCGCTTTGTGTCGGATTAGGCCGACGTCTTTTTAGTGTTCGCGCCTTGGACCGTCGGAACGTAGGTGCGCCGTGTTAGGCCGGCGTCCTTTTAGAGTTCGCGCCCTTGGGCGTCGGAACGTAGGTGCGCCGGGTTAGGCCGGCGTCTTTTTAGTGTTCGCACCCTTGGGCATCGGAATGTAGGTGCGCCGGGTTAGGCCGACGTCTTTTTAGCGTTCGTGCCCTGGAGCGTCGGAACGTTGGTACGCCGGGTTAGGCCGACGTCTTTTTAGCGTTCGCGCCCTGGAGCGTCGGAACGTCGGTGCGCCGGGTTGGGCCGACGTCTTTTTGGGCCCGCTTGCCCTGGAGCAAGCGAACGCGGTTGCGCCGAGTTAGGCCGGCGTCTTTTGGGCCCGCTTGCCCTGGAGCAAGCAAACGCGGTTGCGCCGGGTTAGGCCGGCGTCTTTTGGGTCCGCTTACCCTCGAGTAAGCGAACGCGGTTGCGTCGGGTTAGGCCGACGTCTTTTGGGCCCGCTCACCCTGGAGTGAGCGAACGCGGTTGCGTCGGGTTAGGCGGTCTTTTGGGCCCGCTTGCCCTGGGGCAAACGAACGCGGTTGCGCCGGGTTAGGCCGACGTCTTTTTGGGTCCGCTTACCCTCGAGTAAGCGAACGCGGTTGCGTTGGGTTAGGCCGACGTCTTTTGGGCCCGCTTGCCCTTGGGCAAGCGAACGCAGTTGCGCTGGGTTAGGCCGACGTCTTTTACTCAAACCCTATTGCACCGGGTTAGGCCGGCGTCTTAGGTGTTCGCGCCCTGAGGCTGGCGAATCTTTGTTTGGCTCAAATTTGGCCTTTTTAGGGTTTGAGGCAGCGCCTTTACGCGACTTACATGCGTCCCGGAAGACGTCTTTCACCTGCGCCTTTACGCGTCTTACGGCACGTCGGGAAGGCCGACGTTTTACTCGAACCCGTATGCACGAAGGGCCGTCGGGGTCTGAGCTTCCTAAGTCTGTATCCCCGTGGGGGACTTAGGCCTGGGTTGAGCTCGTGGGTTGAGCGACCGAAGTGCTCGTGGGTTGAGCAACCGGACTTATGTGTTGCGCCGGGTTAGGCCGGCGTCTTTGAGCTCGTGCTATTGAGCGACCGAGCAGGTGTGTTGCGTCGGGTTAGATCGACGTCTTTTCTCGGACCCGTATGCCTGATGAGCGGTCGGGATTCGAGCTTCTTAAGCCTTTGTATCCCGTGAGTGGAGGGCTTAAGGTTTTTTTTTATGCCGTAATTTCTCGAGTGTACGTCTCAGGACCCATAGCCCCCGAGTTTTTAGTTTACAGGTCGTGCCTCATGATGACTAAAAACTGTGATAAAGTGGGTGGAAAGACCTCAAACTTTATTTCTTATTAAGTTTTGCTAACAGGGAACATCCTTGAACAGTGGCGCGTAGGCCTTATTGAATAAGGGAAATCAGAGCAATAAATGGGGAGACTTGGTCACTGGTGGTACTGCCTCAAGTGCTCGGCGTTCCACGGGTGCCGGACTGGAGTTCCGTCCGTGTGTTCGATGTAGTAGTTTCCGTCGTGTATGACTTTTCGAACCCTATATGGTCCTTCCCAATTTGGGCCAAGGACCCCGGCGCCTTGCACTTGGGTGTTTTGGAACACGCGTTTGAGTACAAGGCTGCCGACGGCAAAGATCCGCCTTTTGACTTTGGCGTTGCAGTATCTCTCAACCTTTCGCTTTTGTGCAGCGAGTCTGGTGAGGGCCTCGGATCTTTTCTCGTCGATTAGATCCAATTCGAGGCGCATGGCCTCATCATTTTCTTTTTCGTCAAAAGTGTCGACCCGGTAGGTGGGGACTTCCGTTTCCACGGGGACCACTGCTTCAATCCCAAAGGCTAGGGAGAAGGGGGTCTCTTCGGTGGCGTTTCGAACGGTCGTTCGATAGGCCCATAGGATGAAAGGCAATTCCTCAGCCCAGGCATCCTTTTTGGCTTCGAGCTTTTTCTTGAGGTTGCTTTTAATCGTCTTGTTGACGGCTTCCACTTGGCCATTAGCCTGTGGATGTCGCGGGGATGAGAATGTCTTGCTTATCCCTAATTGGGCGCAGATATCTCTAACCCTAACGTTGTCGAATGCGCGCCGTTATCGGTCACGATCGACGTGGGGATGCCGTGGCGGCATATTATGGACTTCCAGATGAAGTTTGTAGTGTTGGCCTCGGTGATCCTGGCCAGAGGCTCGGCTTCGACCCACTTAGTGAAGTAGTCAATAGCGACGATGGCGTATTCGTATTGCCTCGGGGCTTTGGGAAACTTGCCGATAATGTCTACGCCCCATTTTGCGAAGGGGCGTGGAACAACGATGCTACTTAGGGGAGACGGTGGCTGACGTGGAACGTTGGAGAAACGTTGACACTTGTCGCACTTTCTTGCCCAGTCGTAGGCGTCTTTTTCCATTGTTGGCCAGAAATAGCCTTGTCGAAGTGCTTTGAGCGCGAGGGACCTTCCAGCGGCGTGGTTCCCGCAGAGGCCTTCGTGGATCTCGCGGAGGACCTTAGTCGACTTGACGCTGTTGAGACATCGGAGCAGCGGGGTTGAATACCCGCGCTTGTATAAGGCTTCGCCTCTCAACACGTATTTGGATGCGAGGGCTTTCAGCCTTTCGGCTTCTCTGCGGTCTTCGGGAAGTACCCCTCTTCGCAAGAAGTCCGTAAGCGGGGTCATCCAAGTTGGACGAGCGGCGCTCTCAATCGTTCCAACCTCGTCACGTGAGACGGATGATCGCGAGAGAGACTCGATTGGGATAGTTCCCAACCCGTCTTCGGTGATACCAGATCCGAGGCAAGCTAAGGCGTCAGCCTCGGAGTTCTCTTCTCGTGGGATCTGGATGATCTCGAACCAGGAGAAGGCATCTAGCTTGGCATTTGTCTTTGCCAAGTAGGCGATCATGTTAGGTTCTTTGGCAACGTAGTCGCCTCTAACCTGATTTACGATCAACTGTGAGTCACAGTGTATTCGTAAATTCTGTACGTTGAGCTTTTGAGCGAGCTCTAGCCCTACTATGAGGGCTTCGTACTCGGCCTTATTATTGGAGGCCTGGAATCCGTAGTGGAGAGCGTAGCGTAACTTTTCCCGGTCGGGATTTGTTAGAATCACGCCGCCGCCTGCTCCCTGGGCATTAGATGCTCCGTCTACGTGCAGTTCCCAGATGGGACCCGTAGGGTCGACCTTTCTCTTTCGAGCCGACAAGTCGTCGGTCGAGTTGTCTTCTGCTCTTCCCATGTCGGGAGTGTAGGAGAATTCTGCTACGAAATCAGCTAAGGCTTGAGCCTTTATTGCTGGTCTCGAGTGAAACTCAATCCCGTACTCGCTCAATTCTTGGGACCAGATCGCCATGCGAGTCGATGTTCCCTTTTGAAGAGCTTTACCGATTGGGTATCCTGTTCGGACAACGATTGGGTGAGCCTGGAAGTAGGGGCGTAGCTTTTTGGCGGCTACGAGGAGAGCGAGAGAGAGCTTTTCTATCTCTGTATAACGCGTTTCCGCGTCAAGTAGGGCTTTGCTTACGTAGAATATAGGCCATTGAGCCTTATCTTCTTCACGGATCAGCACAGCGCTCACAGCTCGTTCGGAGACGGCGAGGTAGATGTAAAGCGTCTCGCCTTCTTTTGGCTTGGAGAGGAACGGAGGTGTCCCGAAGTAGGCCTTCATTTCTTGGAAGGCCTTTTCGCACTCGTCCGTCCATTCAAAGCCGTCCGTCTTCTTAATTGCTTTGAAGAACGGTTGACACTTGTCGGTTGCTTTGGCCACAAAACGTGAGAGGGCGGCAATCCGACCGGTCAGACTTTGGACCTCCTTGACACATCGTGGAGACTTCATGTCAAGGAGTGCCTTGATTTTCTCGGGGTTCTCTTCGATACCTCGACGGCTAACTATGTAGCCTAGGAACTTCCTGGACTCGACCCCGAACACACATTTGTTGGGGTTGAGCTTCATTTTGTACCGGCGGAGGATTAAGAACATCTCCCTCAGGTTGTCTACGTGATTGGTAGCCAGTAGGCTTTTAACGAGCATGTCGTCCACGTATACTTCCATGGTCTTGCCGATTAGGTCGGCGAAGATCCGGTTTACCAATCGTTGGTAAGTAGCTCCTGCATTCTTAAGGCCGAAAGGCATGACCTTGTAGCAGTAGAGGCCGCGATCAGTGACAAAGGTTGTCTTGATCTGATCGGGCTCGTGCATTCGTATCTGGTTATAGCCCGAGTAGGCATCCATGAAACTTAGGAGTTCATGTCCTGCCGTGGCGTCGACCAGTTGTTCGATGCGTGGGAGTGGAAAGCAATCTTTCGGGCAGGCTTTGTTAAGATCTTTGTAATCTATGCAAATGCGCCACTTCCCGTTAGGCATTTTGACCATGACCACATTGGCCACCCACTTGGGGTACTTGGCTTCTCGGATGAAACCAGCGGAGAGAAGTTTTTCGACTTCCTCGTTTATCGCTAGGTATCGTTCGGGGTTGAACGCACGCTAGCTTGTACCTTTTCAGCGATAGTTTTATCGTCATTCAATCGGTGCACAATCACATCGGGGTCTATGCCGGGCATGTCTGCGTGTGTCCACGCAAAGACATCCTTAAACTCCCGAAGGAAGGACGCGAGTTGAGTTTTGATGGCGAGAGGGAGTTGTGCACCGATCTTCACCACCTGGTCAGGTTTAGCTTCGTCAAGAACGATCGAAGTGAGATCATCGGGGGTGTCAACTTTCAACCTCTCGATATCGTCGCGGGGGTCTAATTCCCCAAGTTGCCGTGCGTCTTTCTGATCACACGGGTAGTCGTCCTTCAGTTGGTAGATCGTGTTAACCCTTTTTTCAGCGGGCTTGCCGTCCACGCCCTGGACATAGCATATCCTCGCCTGGGTTTGATCACCAGCCATGACGTCGATCCCCTCTTTGGTAGGGAATTTTACTAGAAGGTGGTATGTGGACGCAATAGCCCTTAGTCTGTTCAACGTGGGTCGCCCAATGATTACATTGTAGGGCGACTCCTGGTCGACCACAAGAAAGGGGACCATGTGAACGACTTCAATGCCTCCGGTAGTTCCGAAGGTGACTGGTAAATCAATGATTTCTTCAGTCATGACCTTTTCTCCCGTGAACCCAAACAGAGGTGTCTGAGTCGGGACAGGGCGGAGCCCCTCGAGCTTCATGCGCTCGAGGGTGGTCTTAAAGATTATATCGGCCGTGCTGCCGTTATCAATAAGAACTCTTTTTACCAAGTTGTTGGCCACCTGGGCCTTGAGGATTATAGCGTCATTGTGCGGGTGCACAACTCGCTTGGCCTCTTTATTGGTGAACTGTATCGTCTCGTGAGGTACGGACGGAGGTTCCTCGTAGGTGAGGTTAACCTGCCCGGCAAGGCCTTCTTGAGAGGCAGCTCTGAGGAGCTTTTTCCTTTGCCGGGCCGAGTCCCCGTCTTGCAAGCCACCTAAGATGGTGGTGACGACCTGGAGTTGCGCATCAGCCGTAGCTGTGACCGTTGTGCGGTCGGTGTTTGCGTTGGTCCCTCCACCTTTTTCAGGCTGTGGCTTGTTGTCGGTGGGGGCTGCCACTCCTACCAAGCGAAGGACAAACTCATTGAGCTCTCCCTTCTGGATTAACGTCTCAATTTGTTTCCTAAGATGGAAGCATTCAGCGGTCATGTGACCGTAATCTCGGTGGAACTCACAATAGCGGGACCGGTTGCGAGATGCGAGGTTGCCCTTTATCGGAGCCGGAGCGACGAACTTGTCACGCGCCATAGCGTAGATTTGCTCTACCGGGGCGTTCAAGGGAGTGTAACCCGAGTAGTCTCTAAAATTGCTCGCAAGACGCGGCTTTTGAGACGTAGGGGGTCGGCTATCGATAGCTTCACCTCCCTTGTTTATCCTCTTACGGGGGTTTCCAGGCTCGTTGCCGGACTCGTCCCGATGGCGGGAGCTTTGGCTGCTGCTCCTGGGGTCGTCGAGGTAATCTTCTACCCCCATAAAGGTTTTGGCTTGGTTCATTAACTCGGCCATCGTAAAAGGGACTCTGCCGACGACGGACTTTAAGAAGTCTCCGGTGCGCAAGCCCTCGATGATGGCTGTAATTGCGTCACTGTCGTCAAAGCGGTCGACCTTATTTGATTCTGCGGTGAATCGGGTGAGATACTGTCTCAAGGACTCGTTATTCTCTTGCCTGATCGACCATAGGTACATCTTGGTCTTCTTTTGGACCATCGATGTAGCAAATCGTGCTAGGAACATGTCCTTCAGGTCTTTGAATGACTGGACGCTTCCTGGCCTTAAATTCTTAAACCACTCGAAACCGGGCCCGGTGAGGGTAAGACTAAAAGCTTGGCATAGAGCCCCAGGTGAGATGCCCTGCATCATCATCCAAGTTTCGTAATGTTGGATGTGATACGTGGGATTAGTTTTCCCATTGTATGGAGGGAGATTCGGGAGCTTGAAGTTTCCCATGCACACCTCAGCAAGGATTTGGGCGGTGAAGGGAGAGGAATGTTCTTCCACGACCCCGTATGTGTCACCGGCCAGGCCGCCTTCATGCAGGTCACGCACCTCGTTACGAAGATTGTGAATCATGGTGACGACGTCGAGGCCAGTGTTGGGGGTCACTCCTTGTTCAAGAGGACTCACCTGTCGCCTTTCGTTCGACCCTTGAGCCATGCGGGGGTCTCCATTGATTGGGGCCGTAGGGTTGTGACCCTTACGAGCGCTCAGCCTCTCCCGGAGGTCTTTGCCACGGTCGTTCCGTTGGGCGGTAAGCCGATCTCTAAGATCCGGCCCGGCGGTATGGGGGCGTGAGCTTCGAGCCACACGCCTGACTCGCCGAGTCGTTGTACCTTCCCTGACGTTGCCTCTTTGACCGAGCCGGTCATGGGCTGAACGTCGGGAGGTCTCTTCTTGAGAGGAGACCGGTATTTCTTTTGTCTTCGACGGACCGGCTTCGATCTCAACAGGGAGTTCCCCGTCTTTGGTGAGAGAAGTTTCGATGTCCGCCGAAATTTCCAAGCCTTCATAGTCGGGGTCATAATCATGTCCCTCGTCCATGAGGTCCTCAGATTCCCCGTGGGGGGCGCCGTGTGCAGGTGCCTTGCCTGCCAGTTGGCGGTGGTACCTCGCATTGGCTATCTTCAGTTGGCGGATTTTCTCCTCCATTTCAAGGATGCGGTCGTCCCGACTGTCCTGAAGAGGAGGGGGCGAGGGAGTGTGGCTCTCGTCGTTGAGAGACTCCTCGTCGCCTTGCGCTCGGGAGCGCAGGAAGTATTTCTTCACCGCGGTTGCGTTTTCGGGGTTGTTCACGCCCTCAGAACGAACAGGTGGTTGCCCACTCATGTCTTTCTCAAGTCGAGAAGAAAGGGATCGAGCTGTAGAAGGGATTTCGGGCTGTGTAAGTCGGGAAGTCCCCTCCTTCTAGCGCCAAAATGTTGTCGCACGAAAATGAACAACGATTAAATACCTCGGGCGGTTCGATCCAAGGCCGGACCAAGTGATCGCGCCCGGGCCAAAAATGGGAGCTCGTAGACCGAGCTGCACCCTCCAGACCCTGAGGTGTGTTTTGGGGGGTGTGACCGTGCCAAAGATTGGCTGCCTACGTACCCTTTAGTCGGGATCAGGTCAGAACGTAGTTCAATTTGTGTATCGGGGGCTATCTTGGGCTCAGAGGGTTTGGGAATCCAAGGCTTTAGAGTAGGACCCGGCTCGTAGCTTCTAGTGAAGACTTTAGAGGGGTCGCTTGCTCGTAGCTCGGAGTTCTAGCTCAAGGGCCAAGAAACCGGAGAGCGGTGCGTACCGCAGAAGCTCGGGTCGCAGAAGAGGAGCGCGCTCCCTCTCGTGGATGGGGGTCCTCGTGTTTCTGAGCCGAGGGAGGAGGAGTGTGCGCTCTTGGAATATCACAAGAGTGCGAGAGAGAATTCTAGAGAGAAGAGAAGTGTTGTGTTGGTGTCAACCCGGATTCTTTTTCCCTCCCCTAGGGGGGGTATTTATAGTTGTGGAGAGAGGCCTTGGGCCGGCCCCTTGAGGCCCACCGGGTTGCCGGGAGCGGGGCGCGCGATGCTTTACACCCAAGAGGGCGCAGGGCGCGCGGGGCCTCACGCACAAGAGGGTGCAGGGCGCGCGGGACATGTCGCCTGGATGGGCGCGGGGCGTGTCGGGCGCGGGACTTGGCTGGGCGCGGCGTGCCCGGCCGAGGTGGCAAGAATGCTCGGCCGAGGTGGCCGAGGTGGCAAGGACGCTCGGCCGAGGTGGCGAAGACGCTCGGCCGAGGTGGCAAGGATGCTCGGCCGAGGTGGCAAAGCTGCTCGGCCGAGGTGGCCGCAGTGGCAAAGCTGCTCGGCCGAGGTGGCCGAGGTGGCAAAGCTGCTCGGCCGAGGTGGCAAAGCTGCTCGGCCGAGGTGGCCGAGGTGGTAAGGACACCCGGCCGAGTCAGCAGGGGCGCGAGAGCGCGCGCGGGCCGGGAGGCCGAGGCGCGGGAGCGTGCGCGGGCCGGGAGGCCGGGGCACAGGGTGCGCGCGAGCCAAGCGCGCTAGGGCGCGATGAGGCCCGTTGGGCCGGGGGCGTAGGTGCGCGCGCGCCGGCCGTACCGGGTCGTAGGTGCGTCAGGGCGCTCGGGCCTGGTGGGCCGGAGCCCGTTGGGCTTCCGGCCGGTAAAACCCGGCCGGCCTTGAATCGTTTTTGAATTTCCGGTGTCCCGAAAACGACCGGTAACAAATGTCTTTGTTAAGGCATACTTGTTTATGCATTTTCATGTCTCTGATTAGGGCTTTGGTACAATTAAGAGCTATACTTGTTTAGGCCTTTTTTTGCTCAAATATTGTGGTTGTTAATGCCTCTTATATTATTGGCCTTTTTTTTTCTCATTACACATATCAGTTCTAATTACATTAATTCCACACGCATTTGTTACCAACGATACATGTAAAATACACAAGCATTTTCTGATTACATTAATACCAATTCTGTTTACAAAAGGAAAATTATGATAAAACACACATGATACCAAAAGAAGCTTGATGCTTTTTAGTTCACAACAGAAGCACACACATTAAACACACAAACTCTGATTAAACACACACATCATTCTATCCTAGTTTCAATTTAACATACTCGAAGCTTTTTAGTTCACAAAAGAAGCACACAAATGATACCAAAAAACATATAAAATATCATCACACATGCTATCCTAGTTCCAACTACTTTCCATGTTATCCTACTCAATATTTGTTATGCGTGCTTCTCCAATTCCAATTCCAGGTTGTCTAACGCTTGATATGCTTGCTTGTTCTCCAATTCCAACTCATTTATACGTCTAAGTAGACCGAGAATTATCTACTTCGATCGGTAGCACATTTCAGGGTCAATCCAGAAAAACTTCGTGCACCCACCTTCACTCTAACAAACAAAAAAATAGACCACATTCAGTGTCTATCCAACCAGAAATCACAAGCACAAAATGACCATAAAAAAAACTTACAGCTTTCTTGTAGCAGCTACTGAATCTCCTGCCGGGGTTCAAGTTAGTCCATGACATTCTCTGAACCAATGGAACACCACACTTGCAAGTCCCCTCGGCTCTGGACGGAAAAGTGGAATTCGTGAGAAATTGGTCTCCTCTTTTCTGCAACTCTCGTGGTCGACTCGATGCGCAATTCGAGCTTCTGCTGCTACATGCAGACGACGATGAAAATTTATGCTCATTCACTATCGCGGCGAAGAAATATAATCATAAGAGAAATTGAATCAGAAGAGAAAAACCTAGGGTTTTCAAATTCGGGAACAATTTGATTTGGGATTTATATTTAGTTTTCTTCCCCTTATATAATCGAATTCTTTGTTTACAATTTACCCCAAATCATTTCACTTGGATACATGTGGACTTGTGTTACACTAAACGGTGCTTGTAGTAATGGCAACACAAAATCAAGAGATTAGGTAGTTTTTCCGTGGAAAAAAGAGTTTAGGTAGCAAAATAGATGTAAACGAAAACAATAGGTATTTTTACTGGCATTTTCTCTATTATATATCATTTCTACCAATATTCGTATCGAGTTCTTCTATAACAATATAATCAGGGACGTACTAATCAAGGACAAATGAAATGTTTTATTATGCTGAGTTTTATGTCGTAATTTAGGGTATTTGATTTCATAGACATTTGGTATCAATAAAAACTAACAAAGCGTACTCTTTACGTCAACTGTTTTAAAACCTGGAATCGTGCATAAGTTGTTACCTTAAAAAAGAATAAGGATAAATTACAAGAATACCCCCTGAACTCGGAGGTCGGTAACAAATCAACCCCTGAACTTGAAATTTTCACAAAAACTACTCTGATCTTTCAATTTTTTTGAATTGCGCCCCTTCCGTCTATTATTTTCAGTTACCATCCATGACAAACCCACGTTTTCGACACGTGACCCATCATCGAGGGGTATATTTGGTATCCTATCATGTTATGAATTAAGGAATGATTAATTTCATTTAAATTTTTTGGGTCGTTTTTTTTCATTGTTATGAGAAAACAAACCCACATTTTTTTTTCATTTAAATTTCATTTCATCGTTTTTTCATTTTTGGGTCGTATTCTATCATGTTATTTGGTTGAATCAGTTTCGAAATGGTGAAAACTGGTAGGAAACCCCCGCGAACTCAATCTCCGGCGAAGAAGAAGCAGAAATCGTCTCCGACGAAGAAGACCGCTCGTAAATCTTCGGCCAAGAACAAGAAATGCGATTCCCAAAGTAACGCATCGGTGCGCTTACCACCATATGGTGAGCATCTTTATTTCAAGATTAAATATAAATAAATCCAGGATTTCGGGTGTTGATGGGTTAGTATTTATGAAAGTGAAATGTTGGGACCACTGCTGGTATTTGTTATGCTTTGTTTTTTAATAAAGGGACCACTTTTGTTGTCGTTGTCTGGTTTTGGGGGTTTCGATATTTTGATTCCAGACTTTAAATACAAGTGTATGGACCAGTAATGTTTGTTGTATGGTGGAGTAATTGTTACTGTTTTTTGCACGTGTTTGCTTGTTTTATTGCTGCAGTGACTGGGTCGGGAAAATTTACGTACGAAGTTCACCATGGGGGTAGGATGGAATTGGTGAATGACCGACTGTCTTATGTGGAGTCTAAAGTGGACTACGTGGACCACATGGACATTGACCGGTTGTCGTTACTGGAGTTGGACGCGATTTTGAAGAAAGACTTGGCCTACTTTGTTGGAGGGCTGTATTACATGGTACCTGCTGACGCTACCGAATTTCTATTTCTTGACTCAGATAGTACGTTGTTAAGTGTTGTAGGAAAGCTACTTGAGAGGACATTTCTATTGCCTCTGTATTGTGATCACCAGGTTGAAGAAGGGCATACTCTTCTTCTGGTAGAAGACTCAAATCCAACAATTGACGTTCCAGATGTTGAAGTGGGTGAGACTATAGTTGAAGATCCTGAACTTGTATTTCAAGAATGTCAAGCTGAATTTGAAGAGACTGAACTTAACCTGGATGAGAGTCAACAATTACAAAGCCAGGTAGATGAAATTCAAGTGCCACAAAGTCAGCCTGATGGTATTGAAGAACCACTCAGTCAAGTGGATGGGACTCAACATCCACAAAGTCAACCTACTGATACTGAAGAGCCAGTCAGTCAACACGATGAGGGTCAAGACCCACAAAGCCAGCTTCATGAGAGTCAACAACCATTCAGTCAAGTGGATGAGAGTCAACAGCCATTCAGTCAAGTGGATGAGAGTCAACAGCCCTTCAGCCAAGTTGATGACAGTCAACAGCCCTTCAGTCAAGTGGATGAGAGTCAACAGCCCTTCAGCCAAGTTGATGACAGTCAACAGCCCTTCAGCCAGCCTGAAATGCAAGAACATGGTGAAACAGAAGCAGAAGATGATGAGGACGCTGAAGTTGTTGAGGAAGATAGTGGATTTGAGAAGAGTGAAGATCAGGTGGCCGTGGACGGGGCAGCTGTAGAGGGTTGTTTAAAGGGCAAAGGTAAAAAACCTTATAGTGATGATGAACCAGATAGTGACTACAACGACGAAGAGAACATCAACTTACACCATGAGTCGTCTAGCGAAATGAAGACAAGGGTGGTTCGGTTTCGAAGAAGGTTCTGCCAAAGTTTCAAGAGTTCAGACAAGACACAGACATGGGTTGTCCTCAGCTCAAATTGGGCCTAGTTTTCCCTAGTGGAAGTGTATTCAAAGATGCCATCCGAGAATACTCTATCAGATCAGGGAAGGAAGTTCGCTTCAAGGTCAATGACCCGAATAGAGTGCGAGCAGTTTGCAAAGATGCGAACTGTAACTGGCTTTGCTATGCATCAGAACTAGGTAGGACGACCACATTTGTAATAAAGACCTATGTGCCTGAGCACACTTGCGCCAGAACAAACAAGAATAGGTTCGCCACTTCACGATGGTTGTCTAACAAGTACATGGATACTTTCAAAGACAATGACAACTGGTCAGCCACCAACTTCATGCAGAAGGTACAAAAGGACTTTGTATTAGACTGTTCAAAGATGAAGGCTTACCGAGCAAAAAATTTTGCAACCAAGGTGATTGAAGGCACGTACAAAGAATAATATGCGTCTTTGTGGGACTATGGTGCAGAGATCAAGCGATCTAATCCAGGATCAACTGTCGAATTCCTGACTGAGGCTGACGAACAAGGTAGGCTTATATTTAAAAGGCTATACATTTGTTATTCCGGCTGTAAATCTGGCTTCAACGAGGGTTGTAGACCTGTACTCGGGCTTGATGGATGTCACATCAAAGGACATCACACAGGTCAACTGTTGACAGCCATTGGCATCGATGCCAATAACAGCATGTTTCCAGTCGCTTTTGCGGTGGTGGAGTCAGAATGCAAATCCTCGTGGGCGTGGTTTTTAAACTATTTGAGAGACGATGTGCGAATACACAATGGACATCACTGGACATTTATCACTGACAAACAGAAAGGGTTAAAGGAAGCCCTGAATGGACTGTGGGAAGACGGTTCTGTAGGCGCAGAACACCGACATTGTGCAAGGCACTTGCAATCCAATTTCACGAAGGTAATATCTTACAATAGTTTACCACACTATATATGAAAACATGTTACTTATTTCTTATATTTGAACCTCCTGAGCAGGTTTTCAAGGGACAATTTTTGAAACAAAAGGTAATGTCAACAGCAAAGGCCTATTCTCAACACGAATTCTTTCAAGAAATGGATATGATCAAGGCAGAGGATGAAGAGGCTTACAACTGGTTGTGCGAAAAGAATCCAGTACACTGGGCTAGGAGCAACTTCAGAACAACTGCCAAGTGTGACATCTTACTGAACAACTTGTGTGAGTCCTTTAATGGTACTAGGGCAGTGTTACTAGCGAGGCAAAGACCAATTCTATCCATGCTAGAGAGAATTAGAATGTACCTATTGCAGAGGTTTAGCAAACAGCGAGTGGCTATAGAAAAATGGCCAGGAGAAATTGGTCCGCGCATTTATAAGATTCTTGAAAAGAATAAGGACCTGTCTGGAGAGAACATTGCTCATTGGTCTGGGGAATTGCTATTCCAAGTCCAGAACATGTATGGGAGTATGTACTCAGTTGATTTAAATAGAAGAACATGTTCATGCAATCGTTGGGACTTGTCAGGTACTCAATTCACTCATTACTCGGATAATTTAGTATGGCATGTTTGATTTCTTATGACTTTTCAGGGATTCCATGTGCTCATGCCATTGCATGTATTTGGCAAAAACATCAGCAACCGGAAATGTATGTGGATGATTGCTACAAGAAGGCCGCTTACATGAGTGCATACAAATACATGATCAGTCCGCTGAACCCTATCGAGCAATGGCCAAAAACAGGGCTAGAACATATTAAAATGCCACCAAATAGAGCCGAGCCAGGGAGACCTAAAAAGTTGAGGAGGGTGGAGCATGATGAGGTAGTTCCACGTGGTGGAACCATAATGACTCGAAAATACGTCACAGTACGATGTTCTGGATGTGGAAAACATGGACACAACCTAAAAACATGTTTTAGAAGGCAGCAAGATGCATTGGTAAGCTTAATGTGCTAAATTTAAACTCATGATATATTGCTATCTCATCCATTAAACTAATCGTGTAGAGAACTGAACAGCGAGCGGCTAGAGATGCACAACAGGCTACTAGAGGCGCTTCAACTCAACGTGCTCCAGCTCAACAGCCTGCAGCTCAACAAGATCTAGCTCAACGTGCTCCAGCTCAACAGCCTGCAGCTCAACAAGATCCAGCTCAACGTGGAACAAATCAACAGTGTCCAACTCAACGTGGACCAACTCAACAGGGTCAATCTCAACACCATCCCCCTCAACAGGGACTGGCTCAATGTGGACCGCGCCAAGTCAATCCACAACCACAACTGAGGGTTAGCTGCTAACTTTTTAAGATTTTGGCTGACCATCATTCCTTTAGCTGACCATTTGTAATGTTTGAAATTACAGCGCAGTCCGAGACTTAACAAGGTTCCAACAAGAAAGAATGTACTACGCCCGAGAAATTTATTTTAGCTTGTGTGTTTATGTATAACTGTGGTTGATGTGAAATATGTGGAACTCTTTTGCATGAAATTAGTATCCTAGCTAAAAATGTATGTGGTACTATTTTGGATGAAATTGGTAGGAAAAAATGTATGTGGTAGCAAAACTGTGGTTGTAAACTGAACATATTTTGTCCATTTCGTAATCTAAAACTGACCAGGTTGGTCTTTTGGTCAAGTCAATGTTTTGATTGCATTCTTGATCTTTTGTCCATTTTAATGTTTTGATTTCACTCTTGATCTTCATTTTGATGTCCATTCATGTTGATCATTGGAATTACTTTTGTCCATTTAAACTAACAATTACAGCCAGTTTGAAATGCCATTCATTTTGTCCAATATAAATACTATTTGAACCAAGTAACACTGATAAGGATACTAACACCACCACAAACAAAATTACATTAATAAAACTTGTCCAGATTACATATTACATTGATAAAACTCGTCCAAATTGCATACAAAAGGTTAAGTACAAATATGATTTATTTGAACATCAAAATAAAACCTACACCAATACATAATACCATCATATACATCTTTAGTGTGCGCGATTCATCCCCTATTTTTTCCCTCAGCTTCTTCAGCTCAATGTCAACTTCATTATTCATGTTCTTCTCCGACACATCTTCTGTTTCCCGTGCTTCTAGCTTGTTAATTTTCTTCAATAATCCAGGTATAATTTGCAAAGACCTTTTACACATTTGTGGATCAATCCACTCTAACATACCACAACCCCTGTCCCTGTTCTTCTGTAAATAACCCCTAACATTATTTGCTCTGTATACAAACAAACAGCGAGGAATATCAGCGGCGACTACAAACAACGAACAACGTACCTCAAACCTTGAACAACCATAAAACCTCATTCCTGGGTTGTCACACGTCCAGGACGTTCGCTCGACGCACAATACATGACACTAGCAACGAGAAATCCGACGTTTATCGACAGACTCTCCTTCATCGAAGCCGATACCTCCACATTTCGAAGAAGACGCCATCGATTTGAGTTTGCAAAGATCACATCAGATCCAAGTTAGGGATTTTGATTTTAGGGTTAGGGATTTCGATATATAATTTGGTTGCTAAAGGGTATTATCATAATTTGACCTCGCTGATGGGTCACGTGTCGAAAACGTGGGTTTGTCATGGATGGTAACTGAAAATAATAGACGGAAGGGGCGCAATTCAAAAAAATTGAAAGATCAGAGTAGCTTTTGTGGAAATTTCGAGTTCAGGGGGCATGAGTGTAATTTATCCAAAGAATAAATGTGTAAATCACACAGTATGATGCACACTTGCTTTTAACGAAGATAAATAATTATATGTTTTAAAATGAACAAATCAAATAATGATTATGATAATGATAAGAAGAAAGTATCATAGTAGCAAAATAATTGTCGACATAAGTTATAGTCTATTTACATATTAATTAAGGATATTTTAATATGCTTTTATGGGACTTTGTCATATCGAACTTGAACTATTTTCTTAAGAGAAATGACTTAATAAATAGAGAAATATCAATAATGAACTTGTTATTTTTAAAATATATAAACTTAGATTTTCACGGCATTTAAATACAAATTATTATTTTTTCTCTCTCATTTCAACTTCCTCTATCTCGGCCTCTATAGATTCCATCAAACTCCGATGATCTCCGACAAACATGCACATAATTAATGTTGTCGGTGATTTTAAAAAATTATTAAATTTCTCGTGACTTACGAAAAATTCCACGTCGAATCCCGAATTCGGAAGCCCAACGGGTTGGGCCACGAAAAATCCCGTCAAAGCCCACAAAGGCTAAGGTCCACTCGAAACGTGCTCGAGACGAGCCCACACACAATCGCGTTGCAGCCACGAACAACGTAGGCTGCGCGCCACGCACCTTGTGCGCCACACAGACATGCGCGAGGAGCGCGGTCCTAGAAGCCCCCTGTGTGCACGCCTCCAAAAATGAGGCGCGCACGCGTGCCTAACAAGTGACGCAACGCGTAATAGCGCCGATCAGCAGGCGAGCTACGCCATAGCGCAGAAGGTGCGCGAACGGATTGCTCCCCGCACCCCGCGCTTGCCAAATTTCATCGCGCGCTCTTGGAAGTGCGTCCAGGGGCTCTCCTAAGCCTCCACATCCACTATAAATACCCCTTATCAGAGACGGTCAGAGACACATTCATTCTCCCTCAAGATTACTCGCTCTTAGAGTTATGAAACGCTACTAGAAACTTTTTACACACGGTTTCCTCTAATCGAGCGTTTAATCTCCCGCACACAGCTGTGCCTCAGAATTCTCTACTGAGAATCTCCCTCATCTCCAAGAGAAAACATGCATTCTCTCCCGGGTCACTCGATTCTAGAGTCTTGAAACATCGCCGAGGACTTTTCCGGGCTCTGTTTCCTCTGTCGAGCACACCATTCAGGCTATGTGCCTCAAATAGCGATCACGCCCGCGTTGAACTACGTCATGACTTGATCCCAAAACTTGGGTGTGTAGGCAGCTCACAAGAAGTGCAGTCACCCCTCGTTCACCTCATTCTCTCCTCAGAGAACGTCTTCGGGCTAGAGGTACGACAACTCGAGACTTTCGAGTTCCCACACTTAGCTCGAGTGCGGCCACTTGGACCGATCTTGGGTCGAACCGTCCGAAGCTTTCCATGTTGCTAATTTTCGTCGACAACAATTAATTTTTTAAAATAATTTTTTTCATTTTAAATACTATCAATGAATAAAATATTGAATTTCATCAAAATTTATCAGAATTAATTGGAATTAAATATAATTAATTCAAAATAAAGACTCTTTTTTAAAGCAACAACTACAAATTAAAGGAGTATCTTTTGCTCTTAATTCAAATTAATTTTGACTAACTCTAAGTAATTATGATGACTTCCAATTATTTATGACGAGTTTTGATGATCTTTGTATCATCGAAGTCATCAAAATTAATTGGAATTCATTTGAATTAAGAGCAACATCGACTCATTCTCTTATATGAGACTGATATTATATCCGGTGACGACAATTGAGTAATGTTTTAATTAAATTTTGTTTATTTTTAACTAAATTAATTTTTATTTCTTCTAAGATTGTTTTTTTTAAATGCATGATGTCCACCGACGTAGGCTGTAGAAGTGGTGATCCCCCTAGAACACTTCTGTCCTCTGGAAGACGAGAAAGTACGACGAGTGTCGCTTCTCTGAGGACAAGAAAAGGCTTAGAAGATTATTTTCGTCTATGACCCGTCGCTACATGCGCTCCATAAGCCCAAGCAGGGAGAGAAGAAGGTTGGCAAGTTGGCGAACTGTCTGGGGGGCTAGTCCTCACAAACATTCCTCCTTACGTTCCCTCATGATCAGAAGCCACCCCGCAATCTCAAGTACTGATTTTGACCGGTATTTACATCGAGTTCGACTTTGTGTATGAGGATCTCAAGATGAGTGAGCTACTCCCGTTGTCATTGTAATCTCAAGCAGTTTCATAATTGAAAGGAAAAATACAACCGCAATTTAGGATTACATGTTGCAGATCATAAGAACTTGTGGAGAAAACAAGCCTAAAGATTTGACTACTGACCAGTGGAAGATCACGTTAGATAGATTGGAGTACCCGGAGTTCAAGGTAAGAATTTGAAATAATATTGCTTTCATTAATTTACATGGATTAAAAGGTAATAATATTTTGTTGGTAAAGTTAGATCGGAACAAAGCCAACCACTCTTATAGGACCATAGTCAGTCGGCAAGGGACGATGTCATTTGCTCACTACCGCTACATTCACGTAAGTTTTAACTCAAGCATAACTTGTTAAATTTTTAACAAGTACTAATCAATTATAAATACGCAAAGAACATTTAACAAGTACTAATCTGTTACACATAGGCAAAGGAGTGATGATTGTAGCTTGCTTTGAGCGATCAAGGCGTAGGAGAAACTCGATCAAAACAATGATGGGAGTTGGACAAAGCATGCTATTAAAGTCTCATACGTAAGTTTAATTTACGCTAACGGTTCATGATTAAATTAACTTAACAAATTTTTTGAGGTTCATATGCAGAACCAGATGATGGTGCAACTTGTTGATATATAACGACAAGCGGAGGAGCAAGGTCAGCCCCATGACCAAGACACTATGGAGTAGGCTGCAATGACACAAGTTCTCAGCGAGCAATGCGAGTTGGCTATGTGGATAGGGTCCTTGATCCGCTGTTCACATCTGCTCAAAACTCGGACTCACGACTTAGAGGCTGGATCTTCATCATATAAGGTAGAGCAGCCGCATGAGGGCGATGTACGTTTCTTATGGAGCGCAGTGACGGATCTAGCCAACGTATATGTTAAATTTCAGTATGGGGACCGGTCGACTAGGGATTTGTGGAGCTGTTGAACCAAATTGCGACGTACTCCGCCACCGAACGTTCTTCTTAGCTCTAGTCCCCCCCCCCCCCCCTCGTGACACAAACGCGACCTGATGATACTTCATCGGCATCGGTCCCCCATCAAAGTTACTCAGAAACGACATATCGCTTAAAAAAGTTAGGTGAAATCATAACGGATTGAAACAAACTGCTTAAATTTATACTAAAATTGCATAAAAAATTGCGGAAAACTTTTACAAGCAACGTTTGTCGCATCAAATTAAATTTGAAAATTTCAATGTAATTGACCTCGTGTTTAATATCTCGGTGATATATTTAGAAGCGATATGTCACTTCTAAGTTAATTTGCGCTTTAAATTAGAAGCGATATGTCGCTTCTAATTTCATTCTGATTTTTAAAGTCATATTTGTAGTAGTGATAGAGATCATCCTGACTAATGATACAATTAAACCTTTGACCAAAGTTTTTATCCCTCCAAAGTGAAATAAGATTTTTTTTTGTAAATCAGAGACATATTTGTACTCAAAATCTTCTTGATCACATCGTGCGACCTACCGTATATGGGAATTTTGACCACCTTATATGACATTGTTTACGAGCTTTCGCAACTTTCATTATAGCTCTCGCACTAACTTTCATCATCCTGTTATTTGTGATAATTGTTCCTCTATTTCTTGTTAAAATGGGAGAACCTAAGTGTTCATTATGTAAAACAATTACCCAAGGGAATGACTACATATACGACATTATAACGTTTTCCCTTCTATTTAATTATTTTACCAAGAAAGAAACATTGGATCCTATCCTACTATATATATTCTTTTTTTTTGAAACCTATCCTACTATATATATTCCATAATTAATTCAGGAAGCTTAGCAATATTATATCATCTTTGACTGCAAATAAGTTCTTCCTGCAGTTGATTATTTTAGTAAGTGAAATAAAATAGTCGAGTAATTTTTATTAATTAGTTTATCGAGAGAAATCAGGCAGTAGTACGTAGTACACAAATACTGGTGCTAGGTAGTACAACATACGATCAGCAATGCCATACTTAGCGATGTGTACTAACAAAACAATCCAGGTAAAAGATAGAAGCGACTGTGAGAAAGCGATATCACTTCGATATCCCATTTTATTCTCTCATCCACTAGGCTTGGAAAAAAGTGGTTCTCCTCTTTTGATTCTATTTGATTTTGCACTACCTATATGATTGTCGCTAGCTAGACTACGAATGACCTATTACATTGCTCACTCCGAGATATACGTTCCACTAATAGTTGACTATATAAAACGACAAAATTTAATTATTTTATTTTGAATAAATGACACTGTTGCCCGTATTATAACAACAAGTGTTTCAGTTTGGTCCTAGAACTCTCAAATTTATGTTATTAATATTTGAACTCTGATTTTTGTACATTTTGGCCCTTCCGTCTAAATTTTGTCAAAGCCGTCACTTAAATGGGCACGTTTTAGTCATGTGATCTCCACATAAAGGGCTTTTACGTAAACTCCACAATAATCGATCAAAAGTAATTGTTAAATAAGAAAAAACGATAATTATCGAATTAAATTAACATAAAATAATTAAAACAATTAAAAAAAATAAATAAACACTAATAACAGAAGTTGAATCGTCGATTGAATAAAAAGCAAGAGAGAAACCCTAAATCCCTAAATCCACATTCGATTGAGAAACCTCTGAAAGAAAAGGAAATCGATTCGAAAGTCGCTTCTAAAAGTCATTTAGAAGCGATTTTTTTGGCCTTTAAAAGTAACTTGTGTCGCTTCTGAAGGTCTTTTTTTGTAGTAGTGGAGAGAGTGGGAATTAAAAAAGTAAAAAGTAAATATTAAAGTGAAGACAAAAGTCAAATATTAAAATAAAAAAGAAAAAAATATCTTATTGATGATATTTTTGTACCAAAAAATACAAGATAGTCATAGTTTGGTCCTAAACTAGTGTTGATGTCGTAATTTATGAATAACCCTTATTTTTTATAGGGAAAATAACACATTTATACCATATGTTTTAGTGAAATGTCGAGTTTAACCCTCGGTTTTCAAAAATGTCGAGTTCATACCCCTGTTTAACTAAAATGACGAAATTATACCATCTGTTTAACTAAAATGACGAAATTATACTCTGAAATGAATAACAGCGTCACAAATCTCTCTTTCATTGATATTAACTCTTATATAAGAAAAACCAAATCAAATCTAAATCAGTGCCCTAACTTCCAAATTCTCAATTTTGAAATAAAATAGCCTTAAATTGAAATTAAATAATAAAACTCATACCTCATAATAAATGACTTCATTCCGTGTTCGAATTGTAACTCTAAATCTTGGATTCTCTGTTCGAATATGAGATTTTGATGACTATCAACTATCGATATTTACCCCTTTGCCTCTTTATGTGTTCTTCACGATTAAGAGACTGTTGTTTATTTTTTAGTTTTTAAATAAATTACATATATGGCGCGAATGAATAAAGATAATTGGTGTTTATATATAAATATTACAGTTAACGTCAATGAAACGTCAATAAAAAGAATATCTGTGACACTGTTGTCTATTTCAGGGTATAATTTCGTTATTTTAGTTAAACAGGGGGTATAATTTCGTCATTTTAGTTAAACAGAGGGTATGAACTCGACATTTTTGAAAACCGAGGGTTAAACTCGACATTTCACTAAAACACATGGTATAAATGTGTTATTTTCCCTTTTTTATATAAAGGACTGAAAGCGGAAAAATATCCCATAAGGGTTTTTTTTTTTAAGGTAGGTCACAATCCTTAATTTTCATTAGGCATATCTGTAGCCAATGGAAGATAAAAGCTCCAACATATATCAATATCAATAAGAAGTGAATTGTGAGCAACCATATTCCAAGCCTCTGACATAAACATAAACTCACGCCAAACAAAGTTATCTAAAGGACACAAAATATCTACAATTAGGAAACTCACATCTGTAGACGGGACCTTCTTGGCCCCGAGGAGTTTCACCACCACTTCACAAACTATTTGGATCAAGACCTTCACGATCCCTCCGGTAATAGCCTTCTTCGTATCACGCAAAGTAGCTAAGGTTTCCGCCATTAAAGAACCAAAAATTCGGGCAAGAGGAGCACTATAGGCAAAAAAGACAATACCCATAAAGTTACGGAAAATACCTCCCACCCCGCACTTTCAGCCACCATCATCAATCGCCGCATCAACACTAATAGCCACCACATCTCAAGAAGGAGGAAGTCGTCGAGGTCGTGTATGGTTGTCTAATTGCCAAAACACGTCGAGGAGCCTGATCGCCGTGTTGACAAGCTCGCTCGTGGTTCCCATCGACTTGTTGTGGATCATGTTGTTGTGTCGGTTCCATGTATTCCACATGGTCATCACAAAGAACTCGAAATCCTGTTAAGATAAGATGGATTTAATATGAATAAGGAGGTCAATATTCTTCCCATGAAAGCTTTTTTTTTTATCAACCCAAGCGCCTTTCAAACTTGGACACCTCCCGACATCCCCATATGGAATTGAAGATGGATTCTTTGTCTTTGTGACAACAAAATGGTTCTATGCACATCCCTCGACGGGCATGCTTGCCAGAAGTGAGAATCCAATCTTTCCCCGTCTTCCAAAGAAAATTCTAAATTTTTGGCGGCACTTGAAGCTTCCATACACTCTCCCACCACCTGTCTACGACCCTTAAGGAAGAGTTACCCGTGACCGGGTGATTCCCTCTTTTCCATAGTGCCAAAGAAGAGTGTCAAGAGTAGTGGAGAGGTAGGGAGTCAAGAGTGGTGGAGCAGTTTCTTGGGATTTTCAATACTTCCGACACATCATCGCACTAAGAACTTTATGAAGAAAATGGAATGTTCCAATCTCATCCAGATCCTTGAGATACAAAACTCTCATTCCCACCGGGAACACGAGAGCCCTCTCGAACTAAAAATTCCTCATCTCAAGGAATCCACGTATCCTTCTTCACATCCACCACTAAATCTCCAAGCTGTCGGACTCCTTGGTGACTCCTTGTTCTGCGGATCTTTAGAACTCCAAGCTCTCGGACTTCTCGGCGACTCCTTGCTCTTCGGATCTTTGAATCTCCAGGCTCTCGAATTCCTTGGTTGCTCATCAGTTGATCGATACCACAATCTTCCAAGATGTAATCTCTGAAAGGAAAAAGACCAAGGTGTGGGCAAACTCTTTATACTCCAACAAGGTGTCGGAATAATTTTTTCTTTCTTTGGGATGTGGTATGAACGAATTTTCCAACACTGAGAGAGAGGAAAAACGTCCAAGAGGATGGGAGAGGGGCTGCCAATTTTTTCTTTCTTTCTAGAGTGTTTTGCACTCTTGTTGGGCGCTTTTTCCAATCCCCCAAACTCCCTATTTATACTTTTTTAGCTTACCCAAAATAGAATATGCACTTTCCTAATTTCTTTTGATCTTATTCTAATTAATGTGAGATATATATTCTATGCATAAAACAAATCAAATATCTTCCAGATATTTTAATAAATAGAATATTCAGTTCATATATGATATTACGTCTCACTTTAGAATATAAATAGGATAGTAAAGAATATCTACATGATCATAATTAATATATTATTTATTTTTCACAATTTAATATTCTATTCCTTAAAAGAAAAAGTAGAGAATATCTCCATGATACTCTCATAAATAATTACTACATTAAATACTCACCAAATCGGATCTTATTTTACATATAATATTTATTTCCTATTTGAGAAAAATGACAATCCTATTGGCCTTTGATCAATCATATCCAATGGTCATGTACCTCTGTGTACACCCATACCACAAGGCCTATTGGGCCTTGTGGGCTGATTTAAATTGCTTTTTACAAGCCTATTTAAATTTAAGTGATATTCCGAAGTTACGTATAATTAATAACTTATTCGTAAAATATTTTATTACGAATGCGAAAGAAATTGCAACCAAGTTGCAGTAGTGAGAATGTAATCAATTATCTAATTATTACGAGCATCTCTATCCATCGTATTAGAGCCACTTTTGGCACTATGGACCTCTCTCATCTTGCGATCGACAGCCTTGGAACGGATCTCTGCCATCCTCTCAGTGTTCCGAGAAGCTGAAGACAACCTACGAGCTCTCCTCCTACCTGTTGCACCCGGAGAACAACAAATGTCATGATTTTGACTAAAAGGCAAGGAATCTGAAATAACAAAGTACCTCAAGAAACGGGGCCAGCTGGCTTAGCCTCGGGACTGGGAGGCCTATCCGCCCGGAGTACCTCCTCGGAGCCAGGGGCAAAAGGTGGAAACCATTCGGTCGACACCATCAACTCTGGAGAGCGAAACCGCTCGCCCGCCTTACGAGCCTTAGACATGCCTAGTATCTCCTTCACGAATCCAAGCTCCGTCGCTCCCTCGTCCGCCAGAAAGTCCGCCATGTGACCAAAGCGAAGGGGTGCTTCACCGAAAGCATCTATTGAAACCCACACCCCCGACCTACGACTAGGTAAGTTGTTGTCATCAATCAACCTCGTGTTGCCGCGGGCACGGTCCATATGAAATCCTGATTTCCTCGGCACCGAGAATACAACGACTAAGTTGCGGAAGTCATCCACAGTCATGACACGTTGAGTTTGACAGTGCCACTCCATGAAACTCATCTCCAACAGGCAATCGAACGCCGGACTCATCTGCAAGCGTGGACTCCTAATAGAGCGAGAAGACGCTGAACGATAGGCGGAAAGGAAGACGCAATCCGCAAATAAGACTCCCTATCGTCACGGTAGAGAATCCGTTCCTCGGATAGAACGGCCGGTCCTCGGGGGTGGGTCGAAGTAATCCTAGAAAAGTAGGAATATTGTATGTCTCCCGAAGCGTGCTGAAGACTCGGGGAGTGAACGTGCTTGCAGCATACCCCCTTGCAGTCTAAGCCCTCAGGATCAACAGAATCCCTCACTTTATACCAACGGGTCCTCTCTAAGGACTTCCGAAGAACATGGGTTCCCGAATAAATGATTCTGGACCGCACATGATCCGAGGATCCCTTTGACATAAGCGCCGCCTTGGCCGTCTCCAACACATTCCCAGTGCGCATCTCCCCACCTCCGGGAGAGTCTCAAAGTCCTCTCCAGTACCCTCCGAGTCCGATCCAAAGGGGTCGTCGGAATGAATTTCGTCTAAGAAGGACTCGGATGGGATCATTGTGTGCTCGCCACCTGAGGCCTCTGAGTAAGACGCCCGAGGAAGCGCTATAGACTTGGTAACCTCATCTCGCTGCTTGAGCGAGGGGGCATCAAAGGACGCCTCATGGGAAACCAAGTTGATGACCAAACGCGACGCACGTGCGTCATGAAGCCCCCTCCTCTTCCCCTTCGGGGCCACACCTAGTTGGTGGGCCACACTCGGGCCCCCCTAGTTCAGCTAGCGGAGCAGCACTAGTCTCCAATTCAGCAAGCCAACGGTCGGCGACATGAGGGTCTTCTTCGACATAAATCGGAATCCCTTCAAGTTCCTCGAATGGACCATCCCCCCCCCCCCCGCTCAGAATCCTGAGAAGGGCAGGAAAGATCAACCTCGGGACCCTCGACTTGAGAAAGAATTTACTCTCCATCGGTGGATGGCAAATTTAGGCGGACTCAAATATTTAATGAATTTTTTTATTTTTTAGTCTTCCAGGTGTGAAGAAAAGGGAGGGAGAGCTCTCAAACGCCCCTGAGAAACTAACATTTCACAACTCGTGAATTCCCGAGTCATGAACTTGGGGGCTAATGTTACCGGTCCTTCTCGGAAAACTGGAAAATTGAAAAAAAAAACGTTGACCTCCGAGTGCCGGCGACACCAACCAAACAGTTCCCGTCGGTCGGATCTCCCGATCTCAGCGACCTCTCGCGCCTCGCTAGGCGTCCTGCCCGCGTGCGCCCCATGTCTGTCGAGCCTCCAGCCCGCGCGCGGCCTACGCCTTCCGGGCCTCATTCCCACGCTCGCCCTACGCCTTCCAGGCCTCATTCTCGCGCGCGCCCCGCGTCTGTCGGGCCTCCTGTCCCCGCGTGCCCCACGCCTGCCAGGCCTCTAGCCCGCGCTCCTACTGGGCCTCCGGCCCAAGCATGCTCTACGCCTACCGGGCCTCATGCCCGCGCGCGCCCCGCGCCTGCTGGGTCTCAGCCCCCGCGCACGCCATGCCCCCATCGGGGTTCCTACCCGCATACCCCGCGCCTTGCCCTTCTGTGGGCTTCCAAGAAGGTCGGACCATGGCCTTCTCCACACCTATAAATACCCCCCCCCCCCCCTCACTTGAGGGGAGACACACACAATTTTCTCTACAGAGAATTTTCTTGAGAACATTACCTCTACGTTCTCTAAGAATTCTCTCCTCTTCTCCGAGCTCATCTCAGAAATCCACGAACCCGCCTTACTATGGGAGCGAGATCTAATTCTGAGATCCGAGTATTCACAAGGCGCAAGCTTCTCTCTCTTCTTGACCCTCGAGTTAGAATACTAAGCCATGAGTCAAGCGACCCCTCTAAAGCCTTCAACAGAAGCCATGAGCGAGGTGCTTCTCTAAAGTCTTAAATTCTCAACCTCCGAGTTCAAGATAGCTACAACCTTCACATTGAACTACGTTCTGACCTGATCCCGGACCACGAGTACATAGGCAGCCAACACTTGGCACGGTCACACCTTCCAAAATACACCTCCAGGTTTGGAGGGTGCAACTCGGTCTTCGAGTTTACACTTTGACTCGGGTGCGATCACTTGGTTTGGCCTTGGATCGAACCGAGTGTAGTTTTAAATTGTTGTTCATTTTTATGCGAAAATAGCTTCAACGCTGAATGCGAGAGCGAACGGGGTTTCGCCTGTCGCGTTTCGCGCGGTTGTTCGGTATGCCCACAAGAAAGGCCCACGCTCCCTTTCTTTCTTCTAACTTTTTCTTCAGGTTCTCTTTGATTATCTTGGTGACCGCTTCGACTTGGCCGTTAGCATGTGGATGCCGAGGGGATGAGAATGTCTTGCTAATCCCCAACTGCTCGCAAAGGTCGCGGACGCGTGCGTTATCGAATTGCTTTCCGTTGTCGGTCATAATAGACGTAGGAATCCCGAAGCGGCAAATGATGTTCTTCCAGATGAAGTTAGTCGTATTCACCTCCCTGATTTTTGCCAAGGGTTCCGTTTCCATCCACTTGGTAAAGTAATCGATTGCTACGATCCCGTGCTTGTATTGACATGGGGCAGTAGGCAGTTTGCCGATGAGGTCGATTCCCCACTTCGCGAAAGGCCGAGGCACGGGCGCTTGGCGCGGGACGTGAGCGAATTTCTGACATTTGTCACATTTTCTGGCCCACTCGTGGGAGTCCTTTTTCAAGGTTGGCCAAAAATCTCCGAGTCTTAGAAGTTTCAGGGTCAAAGATTTTTCGGCGGTGTGATTCTCGCACACGTCCTCGTGTACCACGCGGAGCGCGTTTTTTGCCTCGACGTCATTCAAGCACCAAAGGAGCGGCATTGAGTTCCCTCTCTTGAATAGGGTGTCCCCTCTCATGGTGTATTTTGGCACCAAGCTTCTCAGCTTTCTCGCTTCCTCTTTATTGTCGGGAACGACCCCTCGCTTGAGGTACTCCACGAGCGGTGTCATCCATGATGGGGGCGGCATGTCATCGATCACTCCTATGTCACCTCTCCAGACGTAGGGTCGGGTTAGCACCTCTATCACGTTGCCTTCCCCCTCTTCATCTATCCCTGACGCGAGACGTGCCAAGGCGTTGGCCTCGATGTTTGCCTCACGAGGGACTTGGACTATCTCAAAGAATGAGAGAGCCTCGAGGTTCTTCTGCGCCTTGGACAAGTATGCGATCATGCTCAGCTCCTTGGCTACATAGTCAACGATCAGAGCTTCGTACTCTAACTTGTTGTTGGAAGCTTTGAACTCAAACCGCATGGCGTATCTCAATTTTTCCCTATCGGGATTTGTGAGTACGACGCCGACGCCAGCCACCCGGGCATTTGACGTGCCGTCCACATGCAGGTCTCAAATCGGCCCTATCGGGCCGTTGGTCCTCTTCTTTGTCGACACGTTGCTGTCATTCTCCTCTTCTTCCTTGTCTTCCTTATCTCATTCTTTCTCTTTGCCCTCGCCTAGTTGAGGCGCACAGAGAACTCCGCCACGAAGTCGGCGAGGGCCTGCCCTTTGATGACAGTTCTTGGTTGAAACTCGATGTCATACTCGCCCAATTCCTGTGACCAGATGGAAATCTGCGAAGATGTCCCTTTTTGCTGAGCTTTCTCTATCGAATGTCCTCTGTGCACCATGATAGGATGTGCCTAAAAATAAGGGCGCAACTTTCTCCCACTCGTGACAAGAGCGACGGACAATCTCTCGATTTTTGAGTATCAGATTTCGGCGTCGAGGAGCGCTTTGCTCACATAGTACACCGGCCATTGGACCTTGTCTTCTTCACGTATTAGGACCGCACTCGCGGCCCTATCGGAAACCGCGAGGTAAATGTACAAGGTCTCACCATCCTTAGGCTTTGCATGGAACAGAGGAGAGCTGAAGTAGGCCTTCATTTTACGGAACACCTTCTCGCACTCCTCCATCCATACGAACCTGTCGGTCTTCTTCAATGCCTTGAAGAATGGTTGGCACTTGTCGGTGGCTTTGGACACAAACTGTATTAGGGCGGCAATCCTGCCTGTCAAGCATTGTACTTCTTTAACTTTTTGAGGCAATCTCATTTCCAAGATTGCTTTGATCTTTTCGGGATTGGCTTCGATCCCACGGAGGCTTACCATGTAGCCCAAGAATTTCTCGGACTCAACCCCGAAGGCGCACTTGTTAGGGTTGAGCTTAATCTTGTACCTCCGCAAGATCATAAACATTTCCCTGAGGTCTCGGACGTGGTCGTGGGCTTTGAGGCTCTTGGCAAGCATGTCTTCCACGTAGACCTCCATTGTCTTCCCAAACTGATCGGCAAACATCTGGTTCACCAACCTTTGATACGTAGCCCCCGCGTTCTTGAGGCCAAAGGGCATGACCTTGTAGCAGTAGAGCTCGCGGTTCATAACAAAGGTGGTCTTGATTTGATCCGGCTCGTGCATGCGGATCTGATTGTACCCCGAATATGCGTCCATGAAGCTTAGCAGCTCATGACCCGTCGTGGTGTCAACAAGTTGCTCGATTCTCGGGAGAGGGAATCTATACTTCGGGCAGGCTTTGTAGAGATCCTTGTAGTCAATGCAGATCCGCCACTTCCCATTGGGCTTCTTCACCATCACCACGTTGGACACCCACTTGGGGTGCTGCGCCTCCCTTATGAAGTTGGCGGTGGGAAGTTTATCAACTTCTTCTCCAATGGCCTGGTATCTCTCTCCGCTAAACGCTCGTCTCGGTTGGACATGTTCGGTTATCCTCTTATCATCATTGAGGTGGTGGACTACTATCTCGGGGTCGATCCCCGGCATATCGGCGTGTGACCACACAAAGACACCCTTGAACTCGCGGAGGAAGGCTGCAAGTTGGAGTCGAACCTCGGTCGAGAGTTGGGCGCCAATCTTGACTACCTCGTCTAGCTTGGCGTCGTCCAACATGATGGGAATGAGGTCATCTGGTGTCTCCATATTCCGACGCTCGACTTCATCCCTCTAATCAAGCTCCCCAAATGTGCCTCCTTCCTCGACCTTGCATGGGAATTTGTCTCCGAGCTGATAGATGGTACTTACCATATTTCCCTTCATCTTCTCGTACACCCCTTGTATGTAGCACATTCTCGCAATCAATTGGTCTCCCAACATTATGGCGATTCCCTTCTCGGTCAGGAATTTCATCATCAGGTGGTAAGTGTTGTCAATGGTGCCCACAAGAAGAGTAGTAGTGTCTATTTATGTACATTTGATGTCATATAGTCTTACGAAGACTCTTGCTTGTAATTGCTTATTCATTAATAAAAAGTTGAAACGTTCATTCAATCTTCTTTGTTTGAAGCTTTATGATAAAACCTTAGTCTTTTAGTCCATAAACAAACTTAACAACTTACGATGAGACAAATGTAGATTTGCATGAACAAACTCTTCGTAGTTTGCTTAAAACGATATATTCACAATCTTAGGGTCAAAGGACTATTGACCTCAGTACGATTGTTAGAAGAATCTATGATGTCTGGTTATGAGGCATTGAGAGTTGGGGACTCTATAGTTCTTCTAGGTATCTTCCGAAGATACTGAATTGACCAGTGCACTTCTAGAGACAATATAAGAACAAACCATTTAACCTCTTATGTCTCGAAGTCACTATGTATGAATTGCATCATGCTTACCTTAATCCTGAAATGAGACATGCAATTTCACACCTTAGTATTCTCATTTGAGAAAGTCAAAGTTCGGACTCACTATGTGATTCCGAACAAGGCCTATTGGTGAAGTACTAAGTTGTGAGTCTGTCATGAGTAACTTTGTGAAGTTCTCATAGATATGGAATTCATGTACAAGATTGCTGAAATGCAATGTATGTCACCTCATGCTTTGTTCCTTGGAGTGTGAATAAATGAACTGGCCAGTGTCCAAATTGAGTCCTGACTCTTTTGGATGAAACAATGTGACTTGTTAGCTCCTCGTCAATACATTGTTTCTAACTTATTCACAAGCGACAAAGGAGTTGAGGAAATAACAGCTAGAAGGGTAAAATGGTAATTTAGTAAATCCCGACTAGCTGATGACATTCATGAAGGGTAAACATAGATAATATTCAGTGGATCCGCTCATTATAATTAGGTGAATTCTTGAGTAGAAAATAAATTCATTTGAACCGAGAGATTTTCAGTGTCAACTCTTTAGTGGAGTCAGTTGGCATTAAGCTAAACTTGGAAAAGGTTTGTGAACTTTTGAGTCCAAGTGTTTAGCTCAAGCTTTGTTCATTTGGGTCCATGAGGTCACTGTCACGAATCACATCGAGTAGGAATAGTTAAACTGAAAGCTAAGTCAAAACAAGAACGAGACAGTTTTACGAAAATTGTCAAAAGGGTATTTTTGTCTTTTTGGACATAGGACGAAAAAAATGTCAATAAATTTTTTTGACATTGTCATATGATGACAAGTGAAATAAATATTGCTCAGCCATATTAGTGTAATTGGGCCTTGAGGATTAATTTCATTTCATAGAATTTTACTTGAAAAGTCTTAATGGGCTTTTCTTATGTTGTCATGAACAAATGAAGAAACATCTAGAAGCTCAAATTTCGTCCAACCCAAGGAAAATAAGGCTGAATTTCGTTCATGCCATAGTGGGAAAGAGAGTTTATTTTGTGCATTGATGTATGAAGATACTTGCCAAAAGAAAAAGGGGAAACAAATTTCCTTAAGAAGGAAAGTGCATTTTCGGCCAACTAAGAGGAAATCAAATGAGGAAACAAATCCTAAGCCTTCATGAGGCATGTTGGACGTGCAAGGCAATAGGAAAAGAGGAAACTACCTTTTGAAGGTAATCCTCCTCCTATAAATAGGAGCCTCATTCCTCACATTTCATTCATCCAAGTTTAAGAGATTTGAGAGACTCTCTCTCTAGAACTTGGCCGAAAATCCTCTCTCTCTCTCTCTAGTTTATTTTCGATATTTTCTTGTCTTGGCACCTAGGTCCTCACTCGACCTAGTGTTTAGCTCTGCGACTTCGAGACTCGTTCTTAAGTCGTAGCGTTTAAAAGTGCCCACTCACTGATTCCTTCTTTTCGAGTGATTTAGTGATAGAAACTTTCGTGGTTGCTCGAGGTGCCGAGGAAAGAAAGAGAGACGTGCTGCGAGGGGAGACGAGCGTTGCGAACTTTCCAAAAGCTTCTTCAAAGTTCAAGCTTCAAGAAAGGTTAGTAAACTTCTAGCTCATATTGGTTTTAATTACATGTACTTGCACTTGTCTAGGTTAGTAAAAACTGTTTTACTAGTAAAAGAAAATTTTTAAAATTCCGCCGCTTACCGAAGCGTTAATTATTTTCTCAAACCCTAGATCGATTCCAACAAATGGTATCAGAGCTATGGTCAAAGATATGCATGTACATGTTTTTAAAATTATGAGCTTGAAAATCATTTTCGAAAGTTTACTAATTTTGTGACAAGTTAGAATTGTAATCTTAGATTTTTTTTAATTTATTGCTCATGCCTTTAAATTAAAAACCATGTTGTTTTTCTATGATTTTGGGATGTTTTTAAAACACATTAGAATCAGTTCTAAAAGTTTTTAATTTTTTATATTGAAAAACGTGTTTTAAAGGTTTGAGAAATTTCGAGTAAAATTTTGTGACTAGTTTTGTTATCTTGCTAGTTTCTTATTTTTACTTTAATCGTTTTATGGTTGTTGTTATTTCTTTTATGCCTTGTTATTACCTTGCTAATAAAACACAAATAAAAGCTTTAACAACCTTCATAAAACGTTCCGTTACACTCGATTCTTTTTCGCACCTAAAAAGGACCAAGCTTTAATTTATTTCTTTTTCTTCGAGCTGGAGTAAACCCGCATTAAAAGTGGCATAACTCTCTGTTCAGAAATCTAAATTTAATGATTCTTGAATCAAATTAAAGCTCTGTCTGTCCTCTGTCCAATGCCACCGGCTTCGGCTCAAAAGGACATCGGAGCCGCCAGATATGGCGATTTTACTCCGAGGTGCGCGGCTGTCTGAAACTCCAGTTTTTTAGAAATCCGGATTTTCAAACCCCACTACCATGAGTTATAGAACTCTAATGAGAAAATTTTCTTGAGCAAAATTTTTTTTCATATGATTATAAACATGATGTGTAAAGATTAAAAGTTTTGATTTTTGAAAGATTAATTGAAATTGAGTTTTTACAAAACTAGTTTGAATTTTGAAAAACCGTTTTCACTTTCAAACTTGAAAAATATTTTGTCACCCATATCAAATAAGTTTTCAAAATGTTTTCAAAACTATATCTATATCACATATGTTCAAAATCTATATGCTCTTGAAAATTTGAGTGGGAGGTCTCCTTGTAGACAAGCCGAAAAATAAAAAGATGTGTAATCTCAAACTTTCAAGTGTTCGAGTGAGTTGAAGTTCACACTTCCCTCACGCACTTTCCCGAAATAGAAAATAGGAAAAGATCGAGTATGTACCTTGTGCCTTTATGCACTAATACTGCTCTGAACATGTCGATCTAGGATTCTCTTCTAGTTGTCCGCTCTGTCGCTCTCTAACTAGGAAATTTGTTTCCGAAGTTAAAAGAGTCGATGAACCAACTCCAAAAACTAAGTGGGAGGGTTATACTTGTTGTTTGTAACCCACGATCCCCAACACTAATGAAAAGTGCAAGTGTTGCCGGACTAAGAGTCACCCTCGTGGCCCTCTCTTAAATGAGAGTACTCAAGGGCGCTTTGCTCTGATCATTGCTCAATGAGCTACGTCCGAGAGTGAGACGATGATGACAAGACCTCCCCTCGGCGGATTGTTTTTCAAAGTCAATCTTTTGGACTAAGTGGTTGGTTACACACTTAGACTCAATCCCTAGTAATCCTCCCTCGAGGCCCTGCGAAAGGATGTGAGTGATCAAACCAATTTACAAGGTGGCTAGTCAAAATTGATGTATTGACATCTTGGCTATGCATTAATGATGAGTCATTTACTTATGAAAGGAGACTCGTTGCGGCCTTCCCTCGAAGGAGTAAAGTGTCATTTCGTTCATAACACCTTTGGATTTTATAAAGTCTTAAACAAACTTAAATCCTAAACCAAAGACTAATCATAAACTTGTTTCAACTTTTATAGGCAATATGTCTCCCAACTCTCTCTCTTTCATTCTTTCCTCGAACAACTCGAAAATGAAAACTACATAGACTCGAAACGTAACCTCGACATAATACCTACCGTTAACAAGCACAAATGGGTACTCACCACCCCGTGTCCTCCTCTGACGAATGATGATTCAACTCAAGAGGACAATGACGCCTTAGCGGCCTGGCTTCGATCCGATGAGATTGTGAGGTGCTATATCTTGGCATCTATGAACAATATGCTGAAAGAGCAACATCGTGACTTCGAGACTGCCGCTGACATGCTCTACAATCTCCTTGAGATGTTTGGAGGGCAAAGGCGTCAAACAAGGCTACAAGCAGTCCGACAATTTATGAACTGTCATATGCAGGCTAGGACTCCTGTTGGAGACTTCATGATACTGATCATTAGTTTTCTGAATAAAATGGAAATCCTAGGATCTGAGATTGATGGGAAGAATATCATAGATATGATCTTAGAAACTCTCCCCGCATCTCTTGATACCGCCAAGATGAACTACTCCATAAACAAGCTAGAGTACACTGTTACCAAGCTTATGAAGGAGTTTCACACTGCTGAAGGTCTCACTAAGAGAAAGAGGAATCAAGGAGAGGCACATGCTACTGAGCAAAGAGCCTCCGCCTCTGGAACTAAGAAGAGACCTCACAAGGCCGATAAAAAGAATTGTCCTGCCAATCTCAAAGCAAAGGAACATAGTATTGTACTAGTTACCGAAGCATGCTTAGTAGCTGATAATGTATCAACGTGGATTCTTGACTCCGCTACTACTAACCATATTTGTTGTTCCTTGAATGGTTTCAAGAAAACCAAAAGCTTAGAGGAAGGCGAGTTCTGTTTCAAATGGGGTGATGGGAGCCTGGTGTCTGCAAAGGCTGTGGGATCCGTGACGCTGTCTTTTGAAGACCGCACTTTAAACTTGAATAATGTATATTTTGTTCCTACCTTTGGGAAGAACTTAATATCCGTTGCTCGTCTTCGTGAGCAAGATTATTGTTTAAAGTTCATTAAGAATGGAATTCGTATTTCGTTTCCTGATAATTCTTTTGTCACTGATGCATGTATGAAGAATGCTCTTTTCTACATCTATCCCACCCAACCTTCTCTTTTAGACACCGAAATAGATAATGATCTAATTAGGGAGCCAAAGAGGATCAAACTTTCTGAATCCTCTGATCTAACAAAATCAACACACCTATGGCACTTAAGACTTGGTCATATCAGTCTAGAAAGGATTAAGAGACTTGTGAGGGATGGTCCACTCCAAGCCTCAGCAATAGGTTCACTACCTACTTGTGAATCCTGCATAGAAGGAAAAATGACTAAGCGACCTTTCTCTGATAAAGGTCGAAGAGCCACTGAGTTGCTGGAACTAATACATTCTGATGTATGTGGTCCGCTCATCCAACAGGCACGTGGAGGATACGAATACTTCGTTACCTTCACTGATGATTACTCACGATATGGGTTTGTCTATTTGCTCAAACACAAATCCGAGACCTTTAACGTATTTAAGGTCTTTAGGGCTTTAGTGGAAAAGCAAACTGGCAAAGTGATCAAAACCCTTCGATCTGATTGAGGTGGTGAGTATATGTCTGGAGAGTTCGATGACTTTCTTAAAGAAGAAGGTATCGCTTCTCAGCTTACCTCACCTGGCACACCTCAACAAAACGGAGTGTCAGAGAGAAGAAACCGAACTCTTATGGAGATGGTTAGATCGATGATGAGTTACTCATCACTCCCACTTTCCTTTTAGGGATATGCCCTCGAAACAGCCGCTTACATTCTGAACCAAGTTCCGTCTAAAACGGTTCTTGGTACTCCTTATGAAAGATGGACTGGCCGTAAAGTAAGTTTGGGCCACATCCGAATTTGGGGTTGCCCTGCACATGTGCTAAGGCAAAAGACTAGCAAGTTGGCTAGTAGGTCAGAATTGTGCCTGTTTGTGGGATATCCAAAGGAAACCAAAGGTTTCATTTTCTATAGTCCCGAGGACGATAAGACTTTCGTTAGCACGAATGCTCGTTTCCTTGAGGAGGACTTCATGAAGGATGCGAAACCTAGAAGCAAAATTGTGCTTGAAGAAAAGTTGGGTGAGGAAGCTTCTACCTCATCTGTAAGAACTGTTCTTACCCCAACTGAAACACAACCTAACTCATCAGAATCTCGTCAAGTAGTACTTCGACGTAGTGGGAGGGCTACTCAAAAGCCTGACAGGTACATGTCTTATGGAGACTCTCTTGTAGCCGTCTCCGACATGGATGACCCTGTTTCCTATAGCCAAGCGATGGCTTGTTCTGAATCAAACCTTTGGCTTGACGCCATGAAAGTTGAAATGCACTCGATGTATGTCAACAATGTCTGGAAACTTGTAGACCTTCCTGAAGGGATTAAACCCGTAGGGTGTAAGTGGATATACAAGAAGAAAAGGGGTTCTGATGGGAATGTTGAGACGTTCAAAGCACGACTTGTGGCGAAGGGTTATACCCAACAAGAAGGGATTGACTATGAAGAAACCTTCTCGCCAGTCGCGATGCTTAAATCCATCCGCATACTCCTATCCATAGCTGCAGCTCTCGACTATGAGATCTGGCAAATAGATGTCAAGACAGCCTTTCTGAATGGCAATCTTGACGAGCGCATTTACATGGCTCAACCAGACGGTTTCGTGGATAAAGGTCAAGAGACCAAGGTTTGTGAGTTGCTTAAATCCATTTATGGACTAAAGCAAGCATCTAGGTCATGGAATATTAGATTCGATGAAACTGTAAAAAGCTTTGGCTTTGAACAGTCAATAGATGAGCCTTGTGTTTACAAGTTAATACACGAAGGCAAAGTTGTGTTTCTGGTACTATATGTCGATGATATACTACTCATTGGTAATGACGTGGGTAAGTTATCTGAGGTTAAGGTCTGGCTAGCAAAGCAATTCGATATGAAGGATCTAGGAGAAGCCGCATACATTCTGGGAATCCAAATCTTTCGAGATAGGAAAAACCCGACCCTGTCGCTCTCTCAAGCATCTTATATTGATAAGGTGATGGATCGCTTCTCGATGCAAGACTCCAAGAAAGGCCAAACACCCTTTAGGCATGGAGTTTCACTCTCTAAGGACTAGTCTCCCAAGACTGCACGAGATTGAAGACATGAGGAAAATTCCTTACGCCTCTGCCGTAGGAAGCCTCATGTATGCTATGCTTTGCACAAGACCTGACATCTGTTTCGTCGTTGGCGTAGTTAGCCGTTTCCAATCCAACCCTGGACCCGAGCACTGGATTGCTGTTAAGCATGTTCTTAAGTATCTTCGAAGAACTAGGAACTTGATGCTTACATACTCAGGTACTGACCTGACTATGACGGGATATACCGACTCCGATTTTCAAGCGGATAAGGATTCCAGGACATCCACTTCGGGATCTGTGTTCATCCTTAATGGTGGAGCTGTTGTGTGGAGAAGTATTAAGCAATCTTGCATTGCTGACTCCACAATGGAAGCAGAATATGCGGCTGCTTGTGAAGCATCCAAAGAGGCTGTATGGCTTATAAAATTCCTTAAGTATTTGGAAGTTGTTCCAAACGTCGACGAGCCCATGACCCTTTATTGTGATAATAGTGGGGCTGTCGCTAACTCAAAGGAACCTAGAAGCCATAAGCGCTCTAAACATATTGAGAGGAAATACCATTTGATTCGAGAGATCGCGCAACGCGGAGACGTGGAGGTGAAGTAGATCTCTGGAAGATCCATTCACCAAGGCCCTAGCGAACATGGTCTTCGACCAACTTCGAGAGGGATTAGGCATGTAGGACTACTCACATCTTCTTTGAGTCAAGTGGGAGTTTGTTGTCAATGGTGCCCACAAGAAGAGTAGTAGTGTCTATTTATGTACATTTGATGTCATATAGTCTTACGAAGACTCTTGCTTGTAATTGCTTATTCATTAATAAAAAGTTGAAACGTTCATTCAATCTTCTTTGTTTGAAGCTTTATGATAAAACCTTAGTCTTTTAGTCCATAAACAAACTTAACAACTTACGATGAGACAAATGTAGATTTGCATGAACAAACTCTTCGTAGTTTGCTTAAAACGATATATTCGCAATCTTAGGGTCAAAGGACTATTGACCTCAGTACGATTGTTAGAAGAATCTATGATGTCTGGTTATGAGGCATTGAGAGTTGGGGACTCTATAGTTCTTCTAGGTATCTTCCGAAGATACTGAATTGACCAGTGCACTTCTAGAGACAATATAAGAACAAACCATTTAACCTCTTATGTCTCGAAGTCACTATGTATGAATTGCATCATGCTTACCTTAATCCTGAAATGAGACATGCAATTTCACACCTTAGTATTCTCATTTGAGAAAGTCAAAGTTCGGACTCACTATGTGATTCCGAACAAGGCCTATTGGTGAAGTACTAAGTTGTGAGTCTGTCATGAGTAACTTTGTGAAGTTCTCATAGATATGGAATTCATGTACAAGATTGCTGAAATGCAATGTATGTCACCTCATGCTTTGTTCCTTGGAGTGTGAATAAATGAACTGGCCAGTGTCCAAATTGAGTCCTGACTCTTTTGGATGAAACAATGTGACTTGTTAGCTCCTCGTCAATACATTGTTTCTAACTTATTCACAAGCGACAAAGGAGTTGAGGAAATAACAGCTAGAAGGGTAAAATGGTAATTTAGTAAATCCCGACTAGCTGATGACATTCATGAAGGGTAAACATAGATAATATTCAGTGGATCCGCTCATTATAATTAGGTGAATTCTTGAGTAGAAAATAAATTCATTTGAACCGAGAGATTTTCAGTGTCAACTCTTTAGTGGAGTCAGTTGGCATTAAGCTAAACTTGGAAAAGGTTTGTGAACTTTTGAGTCCAAGTGTTTAGCTCAAGCTTTGTTCATTTGGGTCCATGAGGTCACTGTCACGAATCACATCGAGTAGGAATAGTTAAACTGAAAGCTAAGTCAAAACAAGAACGAGACAGTTTTACGAAAATTGTCAAAAGGGTATTTTTGTCTTTTTGGACATAGGACGAAAAAAATGTCAATAAATTTTTTTGACATTGTCATATGATGACAAGTGAAATAAATATTGCTCAGCCATATTAGTGTAATTGGGCCTTGAGGATTAATTTCATTTCATAGAATTTTACTTGAAAAGTCTTAATGGGCTTTTCTTATGTTGTCATGAACAAATGAAGAAACATCTAGAAGCTCAAATTTCGTCCAACCCAAGGAAAATAAGGCTGAATTTCGTTCATGCCATAGTGGGAAAGAGAGTTTATTTTGTGCATTGATGTATGAAGATACTTGCCAAAAGAAAAAGGGGAAACAAATTTCCTTAAGAAGGAAAGTGCATTTTCGGCCAACTAAGAGGAAATCAAATGAGGAAACAAATCCTAAGCCTTCATGAGGCATGTTGGACGTGCAAGGCAATAGGAAAAGAGGAAACTACCTTTTGAAGGTAATCCTCCTCCTATAAATAGGAGCCTCATTCCTCACATTTCATTCATCCAAGTTTAAGAGATTTGAGAGACTCTCTCTCTAGAACTTGGCCGAAAATCCTCTCTCTCTCTCTCTAGTTTATTTTCGATATTTTCTTGTCTTGGCACCTAGGTCCTCACTCGACCTAGTGTTTAGCTCTGCGACTTCGAGACTCGTTCTTAAGTCGTAGCGTTTAAAAGTGCCCACTCACTGATTCCTTCTTTTCGAGTGATTTAGTGATAGAAACTTTCGTGGTTGCTCGAGGTGCCGAGGAAAGAAAGAGAGACGTGCTGCGAGGGGAGACGAGCGTTGCGAACTTTCCAAAAGCTTCTTCAAAGTTCAAGCTTCAAGAAAGGTTAGTAAACTTCTAGCTCATATTGGTTTTAATTACATGTACTTGCACTTGTCTAGGTTAGTAAAAACTGTTTTACTAGTAAAAGAAAATTTTTAAAATTCCGCCGCTTACCGAAGCGTTAATTATTTTCTCAAACCCTAGATCGATTCCAACAGTAAGTAGAGGTTATGGCTTTAAGCCGATTGAGAGTGGGACGGCCCACGATGATGTTGTAGGCGGACGACTGATCCACCACCAAGAACGACATGATGTGGGTGATCTCGATCCCTCCAAGAGTCCCGAACATCACCGGAAGGTCAATGGTATCCTCCATCATCACCTTCTCCCCGGAGAAGCCGAAGAGCGTGGTTGAGATCGGGGTCGGTCTTAGCCCGGTCAGCTTCATCTTATCCAAAGCTGATTTGAAAATGATGTCGGCCAAGCTGCCGTTATCAATCAAGATTCTTCGAACTAGGTTGTTAGCGTCCGGCCCTGAAACGATAATCACGTTGTTGTGTGGGTGCAACACTCACACCGCCTCCTCGTTGGTGAAGAACATGGACTCGAAAGGGGTCGGAGTGGAACCTCGTACGTGTGATTGATGTGGTGGGCTATCTTCCCCTGAGAAATTTCTTGTACATACTTCTTCCTTTGAGTACTTGAGTCCCAGAGCTCAGGTCCTCCCAGAACGTGCATTTGTGAGCTCTCTGGTTCGCTGTTTGATGTTCGGACAGTAATGGTGACCGTTGTTTGACCCTTCTTTTCTTGCCGCGGGCGTTCCCGACCTGCTGCAGCCATCCCGATTGTTCTGAGGACGTATTCTTTTACTTTCCCATCCTGGATGAGGGCCTCAATCTGACGCTTGAGTTGGTAGCATTCGGATGTCAGATGCCCGTGATCTTGGTGGTACTCACAGAATTTGCTCCGATCCTACTTCGCAGGATCCTTTGTCAGATGAGCGAGGCTTCCTAGTTTGTCATGGTGCAAAGCCAGGATCCGCTCTTGTGGGGTGTTCCTCCTCTTTCGAGGGTCGGGGCGATCTCCATCTTAGTCGTCACGACGACGACTACCTTGTCCGCCATTTTTTCGGCCATCTCGGCCGTCGAGGTAGTCCTCGGTCCCCATGTAAGTGCGGGCTCTCGCCATGAGCTCCGCCATGTCCCTCGGGACCTTTCAAACTATGGATTTCAGGAAGTCCCTCATGCGAGCTCCCTCGGTGATTTTTTTGGGGAATCGAGCGCGTATCAGACACGAACAATCGTTCTGATGCGACTCGTTTGAGATGATTCCACCATATAACCATATTAATGCGGAAAAATAATTAATTACGCTGATCATAAGCTAATTAAATTATGGTTATAATTAACAAGATCTAGTTATGTTTAATTAATTTAATTCACGAAAGCATATTTATCAAGCAACCGATTTGAGCAAAACAAAACGAGTACTTACATTGATTTTCGGTTCAGCTGCAGAACGCTCCTAAACCAATCGCGTACTCCTTGCGTCGTCTTGATGAAGGACTCGAGGATGACACCTTAGTCTTCTGAAACGTAATCTCCGAGACGAATAAGAAATGTGAGTGGGCACAATCTTTATCTCACTACATCACGAAACTAGGTGTTTCGAGATCTCTCTCTTATTTTACTAAGAATGGAAACGAATTTCAGAGGGGAGGGAGAGACAGATGCACGGCCAAGGGAGGCTAGTGATGCACAAAATTTTCACAAAATAATTGCTTATTTTTGCCTTCTCATGAACCCCTATTTATAGTAGTAAAATGAGATATTCATGGAATCTTCCAGAATATTTTATTTCCTTTTTATTGCGTTCACACTAGAGGATTTAATCTAGGCCCTTGGATCTCAACAAGGGAATCCTACTTTTTCTCTCATCCATCAAATCAATATCTATGGGATATTATTCTCTATTTAAATAGAGAATATATTATTTAGTGAGAGAATAAAGGGGAATATATTATTTCCCTTTAAATATATTCTCATATATTATCCTAAATACTTTCCTTTAAATAAGGAGAAAATATAGGACAATATCTTATATTATTCTCTCTCCTTTATTTAAACAACTAAAGAGAAAGTATTGGTAAATACCAATTATGAAAATTTCGAACATGATGGCACATGGCCAATGGGATTTGCGCAAATTCCTAGTGCCAAAACCCTAATTCGAATTTTTCACGTGTGCAAGGCCCAATTGCTTAAAACCCAATTAATTATTTATTTACTTGGTCCAACAATAAACAAATAATTAATAATTGTTTATTTACTTGATCAAACAATAAATAAACAATTCTACCATAAATATTTATTTAATTCTGCGAATACCCGTTTTCCAGAATTAATGCTGTCAATCACAATTACAGCAAGTGAGATTAATAATGATAAACATTATTATACGAAAGTTCTTATCCGCCTTTATCAGAGCCGAATCGGGGACTATGGACCTAGTAATAGAAGCTTAACAAATCCGATGAAAAATACGAAATAGTCCTTTCTCTTTTTCCATCGATTCGTTTAATCTTGGTCAAATACTCCACTTTGTAAGCCAACACTGAACTCTCCTTTATACTAGAATTATATTTACTCATCGTGACGAGTGTCCACTGATATAGTCAGTTCATGATCAAGATCCTCCAGGTTCAACCCGTGTCAAGAGAAGTCAATTTTTCCGTTATACTTTTCTTGATACATATCAGCCCTAAGCATTGTTGCTTCCCCAGCGAAAGATTCTTTCGAACGTTACTTAGTTCGAAAGTGCTAGCAATCTATCGGTTCTGAATCAACCCTTAGGTGAGAGAACATTAACCTTCTTTCAGGAAGGCTGGATTCCGTATCTGTAAATCATTTCCCACTCGAATTATGCTCTGAGAAAACTCCCAAGACATAAGCTGTGATTAGCATGAATAGCCTTTTAGCGAATGAGTCAAAGAGCTCAGTAACATAACACAGTGTCCATGATCACTTCAGGATTTAGATCAAGTCTCACTGTGACCATCATAGTGGCCTCGGTTAGTGTGTCGTAACGGTCCTTAAACGACACATCTACACCAAGACCTATCCAAGTCGTACACTTACCACAAGTGCAGAATGCTCCCACATAGTGATCAACCTTCACCTATGTGTTCCACATATATGACTTTAGATATAGCTTTCCAGGCGTATATCAGTCATCGACCTTGTTTTAGCTCACCGCCCGAACTCAGGTGCCCAGCACGTGACTCAATTTAATACAGAGGCTATGGAAGATAGTCGTTATTGATTCGAATTGTTTAGAACTCAACCCATTAATCATATAATGCTAATAAAGTAATCTTATTATCGAATTTAGTAATCATTTATTCATTATCTTCAAGTGGGCAATATTATTCCTAACAGATTTCTGTGATGGCGTCCTTGTCATCGAACCCCTCCACTTTGTGGGATTCCTCGGTGAAGCGAACGAGGTATTGCCTTAGGGTATCGTCTCTCTCTTGCCGGATGGACAAGAGGTATGTCTTTAACTTATTTTACGCCACTAGGGTGGCGAACCAAGTGAGGAATGCCTCTCGGAGGGCTCGGAATGATAGATGCTCCCGGCCTCAAACTCCTGAACCATTCAAACCTGGACCCGGTGAGGGCCAGGCGAAATGCCTGGCACAGGGTGGCGTCAGACTGCCCCTGCATGGACATCCATGTCTCGTAGTGCTGGATGTGGAAATTCGGGTCCGTTCGCCCGTCATGGCTGTGCCAGGATTTGAACGGCGAAGGACGAGTAGGATTCCTCGATGCCGCCATAAGGGGTCTTTGGCCCCCTGACTACCTCATCTCGATGATCTGATTTTCGAGATCCCCACTTCGCGCTTGGCGGGGGAAGGCGGCCCTTGGTCGGGCCGTCCGGCGAACTTCTCGGCTGTCGGCTCCGTTATTGCCGAGGGTGGCTCTCTCCCCGACGAGGGGCCGTGTCCGGTGATCTCTTAAAACCGAGGCCCTCAAGAAGTTGTCGGCTCGTGACTCATCTCTCGAGAGTCTTTGCTGTCGATAGCAGAAATGGGGTAGAGGGGATGTGGTGCCAAGGTCGGGTATCCCCTCTTTCTAGCGCTAAAATGTTGTCGCCGTTTTCGGATAACTATTTAGTACCCGTAACGGTTCGACCCAAGACCGAACCAAGTGGTCGCGTTCGGGCTTCGAGCATTTTAGACTTGGTGTTCCAAGTCTACTTTAGCAATGGTGATGGTGATGTTCGTCGTCGTACCTGAAGAGAGGGTAAACGAGAAGCTTACAAAGGGGAAACAAAGGGGTCGCCTCTGTTTACCTCTTCGGGGCTCAACATTAGTAGGATTGAGGTGGTTAAGAGAAGTTTAGTGTTTAGAGGCCGAGACGTGAGTGAAACAAGCGACTAGAGAGTTCGACAGCGTCTCAGTGCTCAAATTCGGATAACCTGATTCGAGAGACGGATCCTCGTATTTATAGGTGACTAAGGAGTGGTTTGAGTACCCCTTGGCCGAGTAAAGCTGGAGCCGGCCATCGGCCAAGTATAGCTCGGGTCGGCCGATGGCCGGGTGTGGGTTTGGCTCGGCCATTGGCTAAGGATCACTCGGGCCGGCCAATGGCCGATGATGATTCTGGACCGGCCAATAGCCGGGGCTTCACTTGAGACAGTCATTGGCTGAAGCCCTTGGGCCAGCCATTGGCCGAATCTGGCATAGGACCGACCAATGGCCGAGGCAGGCCCTTGGCCCGGCCATTGGCCGAGGCTGGCGTTAAGGCCAGCCAATGGCCGAAGCAAGCCCTTGGGCCGGCCATTGGCCGAGGCTGGCGTTAGGGCCGGCCAATGGCTGAGGTAGGCCCTTGGGCCAGCCATTGGCCGAGGCTATCACTAGGGCCGGCCAACTGCTCCTAAGTTCCTATAAAACAAGCGTTAAGACATGTGTGTTGAAAGTGAAACTCCCTAAGAAAATGCAACACGCTAAAAACTTGTGCAAAAAGAAATCTACAACTCAAAGTCGACTTGTTCCTCATATTCGCCACCCAGAAGGAAGAGAGCAGGATTAGCTCCGTCAAGCAGCGGAACAATGGAGTCAAAGAAAGAAAATGTCACGACCCGAGAGACATTCTCGGCTGCGGTGGCTTCCCGACACTCGTTCTCTGCAGTACGACGTGACCCCGATACCGAAGTCATCTTGTAAGTTGAACGCAAGTTTCACCGCTTTAGCCTTTTCATGGGTGAGTTGATTGACTTCCTTCGCTAAAGAGTCGCATTCGCGCTTCGCCCGAACACGTGCGGCTTTGCTCATCATGAGTTGACTCTGCACGATCTCCACTTCATCTTTCCGAGTGTCCAACTGCCACCGAAGATATTGTATTATACCTCAGAAGACCTCTACCGTATGTGTCACATCTTTTGAAGCCATGCACTCAATGATCAGCTCGCTCGTCATCTTCACGACCAACGACTAAGCGCGAACGACTCCCAACGCCACACGAGTCTGCTGGAGCTCTTTGCAAAGTCTCACGAGCTCCGCCTTTGAGTGGGGATCCCCCTAAGCCCGAGCTAGCTCAAACTTTGCCATAGCCAGCTCATCCTGGACGAGTCTTATGCCATGAATAAAGTCAAGAAGTATCTTTTCACCCTGTATACACCAACCAAGCACCTGGGAAATTAAAGATATGAATTAACAAAACGCAACTTGCATGAAAGTTACAACAAGACAAGTAAATGAAACTTACCCTCTGAGCATCGGCTACGCCATTATGGAAGAACTCCACATCGCTGCCCGACACGACTTCCTTCCACACCTTCAATGGAGACTCCTGAAGGCCTTAAGAGCTCTCGCTTTCAAACTCTAAGGCGTACATCGTAACCATGGAATGAGCGCGCTTCGAGTCTGAAGGCGCATTCAAAGATGCTGAAGTCAATGCCTGCTTAAGGAAAGCACGAGGGTCAGGCTCGACCGAGTGACTGGCCTCGGAGCTGTCTCCACTGGCGCGTGCTGCAATCCAAGAACGAGTCACTGCAAGGGCACTCGAGTCTCGAGAAGACTTCACCAAGCGCGCCCGGGCCCTCTATCTAGATAAGGAACCTATAAAAGCAACAAAGTTAGAACACTGAGTGTGGATGCAAAATAACGTAACAATACGATGAAGGAAAAGACTACCTGATAGGCCAAGGGTCACAAGAGAAGACACAACGCGAGGGACTTCCTCCGCTCGCAAAAGACTCACGGGTCCCGTATGGAAAGACGGGAAGCACACCCATAGCTTCTTGTTAGTGGTCTCGGTGTCGATTATGAGCTTGGCATTTTGGCGATCCCAAGCCATATGGAACCCAGACTGATATGGAACCCGGACTGATCTGGTACCAAGAAGACCGTGATGACATTACAAAAATCGTCCACGATCATGGCACGCTTAGAACTGCTATGCCACTCCATGTGGCACATCGCAACCAAGCGATAGAATGACGGTCTCATCTAAGAAGAACGCATCCCCAACCGCATGAGGAGCTGTGGGACGATGGGCTTGAAAGGCAAGCGCAACCCGCACTAAAGACTCGCATCATGCACCACTGCGAAACCCCGCCTCGGGAGGAAAATCAGGTCCTCCAAGAATAGGCAAAGAAGCGCCACCGAGGACAAAACCATGGAAGTCTCCTGAAGGCTAGTGAACGTGTGGTGTGTAATCGAGCTCTTGACGTCAACTCCCACACAGTCAAAACCCTCCAGAGCAGCAAGGCCCTTATTTGAGAGCCATTCCGTCTTCTCCAAGCACTTGGTTGAAGCGCCAGCCTCGGCTTCCTAGACCTCGGTACGGGCATGCTTCGACACTATAAAGGAGCAGTTGCCCTTCAAACCAGCCGAGACGGCCGCCATGGTCTTCCCCGGGCGGGCCATGACCGAGCCTTTGTCACTTAGAGAAGTCTCAAAGTCATCACCAAGCCCCTCGGACTCCGTCTCAAAAATTTCATGGAACGAGATGTCGTCAAGAACGGATTCGAGTGGGATCCCGCCAGAGATCAGCGAAACGAGCTGCTCGCCGCCTCCCATAGCAGGTGTCCAAGTCAGACACCTGGCGCTGCATGCCATCCTCTCGCGTGTCGTGCCCCTCAGCATTGCGCAAGTCACGTGACGCGTGCCCCACCCGCACGTCCGCGCGATAAGATCAATAACCAGGCACAGCGCGCCACACCCGTTTGCAACAAATTGAGCCACAGCTCCACTCCACCCCGTGTGCGCGTCCACTGGCTCCGAGGGCAAGGTGACAGACGCAGTCACGTCCGCCGCATTCACATTGAGCCACAGCTCCACTCCACTTGGATCCTCCTCCACGTGCAGAGGAATAGTCCTCAACGCCGCGAAGAGATCATTCTCATAGTGTTCAGGATCTTGAAGCAAATGAGAGAAATCCATCTCGAGATCAACAGTTAAGAGGAAGAATTGATTTTCCATCATGCACACTGTTGAGAGAGACGGAAAAGTAAAAAAGAGCATGTGCGAATTATTAGGAGCGATAACTACGAGTTCCTATTCATAGGCACAAAGGAAGAAGAAAAAGGTAGGATTCCCAAAGTAGGAATCCTACTCTTACTCCAACAAGGAAGAAGAAACAAAGAAAAAAGAAAAGAGAGCCACACTTGTCTCCCTCTCCACGCGTGCGCGCTCGGCCTGCCAGCATGAAAAAAATTAAAAAATAAAAATAAAAATAGAAATAAAACCTTTGCGACCGCGAAGACCGAGGATTCCACTTTTCTTGGAACACCCGACGTAGAAGTCTTCATCGCCCGGGCCCCCCGAACAACGAACTTGGGGATTAATGTTGCTGGTCGTTTTGGGAAAATCCAAAATATTGAATTCGATGCGACTTGCGTCGAATTCCTGATCTGAAGGTCCAACGGACCGGACCATCAAAAAGCCATCAAGACCCAAAAGCCCATCCAAAACGAGCCCGAGTCGAGCACCGCAAGGCGAGCGCGCTGGCGCGTTGTGCCAGCGCGACGAGGAAAACTCCCCGCGCGCACCCCACAAAATCCTCCGCTCACGCTTTGCCTCCGCCCAGGGGCTCTTTTTCACCCTTTCTAAGCACTATAAATGCCCCTCATCAGAGAGACTCAGGCATACACAATTTTCACCTCTCTGTACTCGATTCTAGAGTTCTGAAACATTGTCGATGACCCTCCGCACACAGTTTCCTCTTCGAGCCACAAATCTCCTAATATTCACTAACCAATATTGGCCCCTCACCTCAACAACAGCAATCAGACTAATGTTGAGCGTCGCAACTCGCGTCAGAGGCGCTGCCTCTGTACCCCCTCTAAGCTTATTTTATCTTCTTCTTATTCTTATATCTCCGCGACGAACAAAAAACGTTCTTGAGCTAGAGGAGCGACACTCATGACTTTCGAGCTTCTCACACTTGATTCGGGTGCGACCACTTGGTCCGACCTTAGATCGAACCGTCCGAAACATTAAATAGTTATTCAATTTTCACCGACAACAGCAAGCCATTTAGGTCATGGAGGAAAAATACACACGTGATTTTAAGAATTTTCTCAAATGAAAATTTAAGTTGTTGTTCTATGCTTTATTCTAATTGATTCATTCTTTCTCACAAAATTTGAAGATAGGTCATGTGATTCAATAAGATAGAGTTAATCCTATAAAAGAGACTCGTAATTATGATCGAAAACACACTTGTATTCCAGCTTTGATTTTCAAAATAAACATTGTAATATTAAGTTAAATTATGTCCGTCCCCAACTAGTTTATTCAATAGATATGTTTAAACTCTAGAAAAAGGGAAAAATAATGTCCAAGTCTATATAATATGTGATTTTAAGAATTTTCTCAAATGAAAATTTATGTATTCCAGCTTTTATTTTCAAAATAAACACTGTAATATTGAGTTAAATTTTGTTGGTCTAATCATTCTTTGTTTCTCAAATACACCAGTTTATTTTATAAATAAGTTTGAACTCTAGAAAAAGAGAAAAATAATGTCCAAGTCTAACATGTGATTTTAAGAATTTTCTCAAATGAAAATTTATGTATTCCAGCTTTTATTTTCAAAATAAACTTTGTAATATTGAGTTAAATTATGTTGGTTTGATAATATATTTTCCTCGAATACACTAGTTTATTTGATAGATATGTTTGAACTCTAGAATAAGGGAAAAATAATGTCAAAGTCTATAACATGTGATTTTAAGAATTTTCTAAAATGAAAATTATATGTATTTCAGTTTTTATTTTCAATATAAACATTCTAATATTGAGTTAATTTATGTTAGTCTGGTCTTTCTTTTTTTCTCAAATACATTTAGTTTATTTGATAGATATGTTTAAACTCTAGAAAAAGGGAAAAATAATGTCCAAGCCTATAACATGAGATTTTAAGAATTTTCTCAAATGAAAATGTATGTATTTCAGCTTTTATTTTCAAAATAAACATTGTAATATTGAGTTAAATTCTGATCATTATTTCCTTTTTTTTTTCTTTCTGAAATACACTAATTTGTTTGAACTCTAGAAAAAAGGAAAAATAATGTCCAAGTCTAAAACAAAGTGTAAAGTTCTAGATTTTATCACTCTAACGCCCACCGTGGGGCTCGAACCCACGACCACAAGGTTAAGAGCCTTGCGCTCTACCAACTGAGCTAGACGGGCTGGATGCAGTAGCTGAATATATTATGTAATTAGAAGCAAGAATCATACGTAGGAAACATAACTTTTGTATGTCAGTCTGTGCATACATGTACATATATATATATATATAGTCAGAGTAGTGGCTATGTAAAGATTAATCAGAAAGAGCTTGTTCCAGGAGATCGTGGAAGATGATGTCCTCAAGCTGAAGCCCAACACACTCAGACTCAAACTGAAGGTTCATCCACCACCCACTCTTTGCCAGGTCACGTTCCAGCACAGAGTCAAGCGAGCGGTCAACGCCCTCCTCAGGCGTAACGCTCAAGTAGAAGCTTACGAGAGCCCAGACTTGCGAGAGAACGTGTTGGCCTTTGGGAATCGGAGCTTTGCACGAGAGATGGGACAACGGGGAAGGATAATATGTGTACGACCTCTCGTATATCTCCATCAACACCTCGTTGATGAGGTCGAACATGAGCGCGTGATAGCACGATTTCTCTCCTCCTCCTCCGTCGCCAAACCAATCGTACACCGTCGGATTCACCGGTTGATCATCGCTGTGCCATGTCCCGGGAAGCCCTTCTCCGCTCAGCCCTGATGCCTCCAGTATCTCCTTCACGTACTTGAACTCGGCTCTGTCCTTTGCGTTCACCGATATCTCACACATTTGTTGTTTTTCCATCACTTCCTGTTCTTGTTGCTCATAGCTAACTTCTCCAACAAGTATCGCAGGCTCACGAGAGTCGCACTGAATCTCATTATCAATCTCTTCCAAGTCTTCTTCGTCGAGGCTTGGAAAACCTCGACCCTTTTGCTCATCAAAACTGTTTCCTGCGTGAGTATCGCACTCTTTCTCACCCTGGATTGCCATTCCTGAAGAAAAAGCGTCGAAAGGCTCATCGTTTTGTTGATCGAGGTTGTAGGCTTTAAAGTCAGGCAATGAGTAAATCCTGGAGAATTGCTTTGGAGCGACTCGCTCGGAGCAAATCTGAGGCTTGACTTCTCGAGGAGTTGAACCAGTTTCGTACAACTGGCGATACCTGTCCAACGAGGACCCGTTGAATGACGCTGATTTTCTCATCCGCCGAGCCTTTGGTCTGTTCTTACTGAGCCAATGGTCCGAGGGTTCAGATTCTTTGACACCGATGTTTTGGCCTCGAGGAATCTTGTGGATGATGGCGTCCATGGCGACTCGGTGCATCTCTCTCTTGCCCTCTCTAATCACGTCTTTGATCCTGTGTCTGAGATCCTTGAAGCGCTTGATCACGACCCGATCTTCTACGAGCGGTTTGAGTCTGCTGGGCTTGTTGTTAGGACCTATTTTCTTGGAGGAAGCTCCCGGCAAAGGAAAAGTCTCGGACTTGACCAATCCCCTTCTCGCACTCAACGCTTGTTGGCTATGGAAATGGTGAGCCAAGGGCGACCCGGGATCCTGCAAAACTCTCACAAGCAAATCCTCGTTCGCGCTGATAATCCCGAGCGCGTCCAACAACTGCTTGTCTGTGTGAAGAGGCTTCCGAGCTAGCACGTAACTCTCTAGCTTTCCCTCTGTAGGAGAAACCAGTGGCTCATCGTGAAAACTGGCGCTGCTTGTCGTCCGCTCTTCTTGTGCAGTAGAAACTACGTTATCAAGATCAGAGTGCTGTAAGCGATGAGTCGAGGTGTCTTTTGGATTGGACGGTCTGTGTTGGCGCTGGTGACCCTTGATCTTGAACATCTCATCGGCCAGAAGCGCTCTCATTCGGGCTCCGATCGAACCGTTCTTCCGTGGAGCGGATTGCATTGTTTCTGCGCCGACCTAAACATGTAATACATGTATAAAATAAAAACCATATACTGCCTTTGTTTCATGTGTGGAAGATGTCGCGAAGAAGGATTACATACAATTAATTGTTCTGTGTCATTGCTTGTTTGCGACGCTGTTGCTGAGATTACAAGTCACAAACAATGAATCAGATATGATGATGATGATGATGATGATTATGATTATGATGATGAGAACTTACACAAAACACGGCGGCGTTTGTGGTGGTGGTGGTGGTGGTGGTGAGTGAGTTTTCTGAGGAAATGAAAATGAGGCCAACCCATCAAACCTCGCCCACATCCCCATTGACTCTTCTTCTTCATCATCATCTTCCTTTTCTTTTTACTTAATCACCCCAACCCAACACACAATATAAATCAATCCACCTATAAATTAAATTACCTCACCAAGACAACCCACATACTAATACGCACCAAATCTCTATTTTATTGCTTTCTTCTCCGGGCATGGACAGACTTTTTTTTCCAATGGTGCTGCCCTATACGGCTTCTTCTTTTTCAGGAATATAATTATTATATAATTCCATAAATACGCTAACGTGAACCCAAATTAGCTCTCCCTATGACGTTTGCATGTTTGTTTGTTTGTTTGTTTTTTTTTTTTGTTTTTTTTTTTTTAATGTGTTGTTCCGCTCAAAACTTAAACCAAACATGTGTCCTTGTAACGGTTATTCTCTCTCTTATTATTCATCTATAAAACATTTGACATAATATAATCAGTTTGAGGAACTTGTGCTATAAACAAAATAGGTTATTCTGTTATTTTTCACATTATTTGTTTATCAGTTTTTAAAATTAAACAATTCTTTATGAACGAAAAGTCTCAAGAAATACTTAAAAGTGCTAATATCACCCTTTTCATTTATATTATATGCTAAGTAGCCAAAAGAGCACAAATAGTATTAATTTTGTTAAGTAAATTGTCATCAAAGAATTACTCTCAACATTATTTTTAAGGATCAACCAAGAAACAAAAAATCAACCCAATAGTCTTTACATTCTTAGTACGCCATCTTAACAACTTCCACTTCGACGGTGATTCATTAACTGGACTATAGAAATTGATGAAATGAGGATTATGTGAAGAAATTCACAGCTACACGCCCAGTTTTCGACCCAAAGTAGATCATCACTTTCCATATTTGATGAAACTCAGCGCCGTCAGAAACTTCAGTGACCTGATGAGAAATTCATATGAATGCAAGTGGGATTGCATGGATATGGGCAATCGATTTGCTTCACTGTTTTCCGATTGAAATACCAATCCCCCACAGATTCCGCAATAGACTGTTCCGTCGAAGAGAAACATAAAGATGAGAAAACGCGTTTATGTACAGAAATGTTTATGAAGAGCCAGTTCCATCTAGTGCCCATAAAAAAAAATATTGGTTTTTCTTACCTGATTGTTGATTTTAGGGGAATTCGGGGAATGCCATGTTTCTGTCATCCACGTTTGGCAATGCGTAAAACATGAAATTATGAATAACCCACTGTCCTTTTTCTTCTTGAAATCACTCAGCGCCGTCAATAGAGAATCTCTATAATCTGTCATAGACCAGTCGTGTATCACCATTTCCAGTATTGTCAAACATGAAACAAGCTAGAATCTCGCTGAAAACATATTATGCATAAATATTGAATCGCTGTTGATAACGGGCAATAAGGTAAGCTGGTAAGACATTGTACCTGGTACTGATTAAGCATGTAGCAGTAGACAAAAACACAGACAAATGGCAGAGTACTTTAATGAGAATCAATGGAAAATTACAAGCAGTGAACATGGCCTTTCGAGAGGACCAGTGCTCTCTCTAGTACCTTGATTTCACTACTTTCTGACTCATTTTCATGACCTCTCGTCTCTCCTTTTATCACCCAAACCACTTTGTACTCGGATTACCCTAAGGTATGCTAGCAAACAGAATGGTCCCACAACCACAATACGACTAATACTTTGTTAATCAACCCACAGTAATAAAAAAAATTAGGACCACAAACAAATAAAACATCAGAACAAATAACAATTCCCTAGAACTAAGTCAACTAGCCTGTTTAACATACTGAACCACTTGTACTATTATTTTCGGGCCATAACGTCACCATATTGAATTGTGGTAGGAATTGATGATGAATTACCTTGAAGTGCTTGAATCTGACTAGTGTTGCAATCGTGAATATTTAATCTGCATTTCTGCCAGTAGCCTTGAGGATCTGATGCATCCGGTACCAAGATATGTTGTATCTAAATGTCATCCAATTTAATATAAGAAGAAATCCACGTGAACTTGAATGAATCAATATCGAAATAATATATTCTGGGAATTGACTTACCTGCCAAAAATCATAAGCTGGGTTGACAAGAAAAACTGGGGTATTTATGTTCTTAATTATATGTTGAGGAAAGAGACACTGTCCATTTGCATTTAAGAGAGAGAAAAAAAAAAACGAGAGTCAGTCAATAGAACAATACAAGAACTTCATCAAAAGTATTACACATTAAAAAATAAGCATTAAAGAATAGAGAGTCTTCCTCTGATGGTTCCATATCGGCAACACATTTCTTCTGCAAAGTTTTAGCTACCCCCTGAAACACAATTTCGAAGACGATAAGATGCAACCTCACAAAATAATTATTACCTTTTATTTTGTTTCATCTTATTTATCTGATGGCCATCTGTATCAGGTATTTACACCAGAATCGACATGTATTGCTTGCAACTTGCAGGTTAATCAAGCGTAAAAACCTATGAGTAAAGCCTAGTAAAATGTGTTAATAACAAAAACTAATGCATAAAAGAATAGAGCTTAACCTGAAGAACGGCTACATCATGATAGAAAGATCTCATTGTACGATTTCCGAGAACATCTTTCCTGAAATGTATGAAAAGGTACAACTCATTTTTCCCCATTTTGTAATAAGATTTACAACAATGAGGATCTGAGATAGGATTTCATTCATTTCTTGAATCAGCACAGTTTAAATGATATCAGGCTAGCTCTCTTTCATAGCAATGTATGAGCAAATATGAATCAATTCAAGAGTACTGAATGACATAACCCAAAAGTAACTAAAAGAGTTAATTGTTAAGAATTGCATAAACATACTCATCAAGGAAAAAACCTGCATCGGCAAGACACTTCACCGTAACATCTCTTGGCAGGAAATCGCGGAAGTCATCACAATGTATAAGAGTTGCCAATCCCCCGGCAGAACATCCTGAAAGAAGAGCCTATGGCAACATCACAAACAAACAAACTAAAAAAGAAACCCCATTGGTTATTAATCCCGAGCTCTGGCATAATGTTCCACATTACGAAAGGAACAACTTTGTATATACTTGTTCTGCCCATAGTAACTAGATACCTGTTCTGCTTTGGACAAGCCAATTGACAGGAATTCCCTCATAAGTGCTTCCCAAATGAAGTGGCCTCTAAAGAAGAGCTTAGTCTTAGACTACACCATGGATGAACAAACGAAATCATTATTGATACCGATAAAGTTTCTTATTATTTTGGTTGGACCACAATAACAAGTGAAAAAACTTACATTCAACTCCGTCTCGGGGTGGCCGGAGAGCGACGCACCGTCACAGTACCGAACCTTAATCTTGTTCCAGTTATAAAAATCTAGGAATGTTTGTTATATACAGAGAGATCCACTTGATGTAAGTAAGAATAAGATACGTATAACAAGGAAAGTATGAGTAGGTAGCTACCAGGGTTTTGAGAGCGGTTAGAGCTTAGAATCCCAGAAAAGCGAACAGAGCGTTCCATGAAATCAGAGGAACCCAAGGCAGTGCTCTTACGGAACGAACAAGAGCCTGGAGTACTGCACCACCCTCCACCCTACACAAAGCCTCGAATTAAACCTAAATCCACCGAGAAAACGAGCGCTTTGAGATCAAAGAAGGCATGCATTTGAACCTCAATGTGAAGAAGCCAATTACGCGAGCCAGTCCCGAATCCTTTCTGTAAATGGTACCCCGGAACACTTCCATCCAAACAGACTGCAATGGAACAGTCAACGGAATCAATTATTGCGTTAGGAATAAGAAGAAGATTGTGATGATGAGGAGTTGATCCAGTACGTGCGCGACCATCGTTGGTATCGCGCAACAAGGTCAAGTCAACGAAATCAGCGGCGGAGGTTGACTCATGGATGTTGGGGGCGAGAGTGAAGAAGCCGAAGACAAGTGCGATAGCTGTAATGGATATCACGAACGTCCAATCCTTGGTGGACAACCTTCTAAAGATCCGTAGCACATTTCGAACCCGAACATTGGTCGCCATGGATGTACCTCTGGAGTTCCCACTAGTCTCGCTCCATTTGGAAGTCTAGTCAATCAGGAAAGGGACAAGACAAAATAATATTGAGAATTAATGACATGAATGCCCCCAAAATACTAGGATTAGGAAGCAGAAGCGTCGCTTCCAATATAGCTACATTCCAATTATTTATTGGAAGTGCTACTTCCGTTAGTCAAATTGATATATTTTATAGCCTAACAGAAAATTTCCGTTAAGCTTAATATAAATATGAATTTTCGTTAACTTTCATTAAGTAATTAAAAAATAAAAAATCAAATTTAAATGGTAAATAAAAGGGACTAAATTGTTAAAATTTTAAAAGAAATTACTAATATGTAAAATGAATTTCATCTTCATTAATAACTTAAAAAAAGTAAAAACATTACAATAAATTTATGAGTAAAACATTACAATAAGACTACATTTCATTAATAGTCATGTTTTTTGAAAGTTTATATCAAAATTATCAAGTATTCTTTTTTAAATAATAACTATATACTTGTAGACAATATTGTAGAGTAATGATGTTAAATTGAAATGTGAGTTGTGAGATGAGCTGTGAAAAATGAATTAAAATGAGGTCTATTTATAGCGAATCTGTGAAAATGGGTTGAAAGTGTAAATAAAAGAATTATTAGCCAACATCCAAAATTTTGTAGCGGTCTAATGGAAGCAAATGCCCTGCCACTACCACCTTCTGTCACTGCCACTTTCGCAAGTATGTCAGAAATTTTTTTTTCCGTTTCCAAGGTATACGGAAATTATTCCTTCCGTTAGGCATGTAATAGTGTACGGAAGGCATTCCTTCCTATATGTGCCATACCGGTTGCCACCATAAACCACTCGTGGCAAAGTGTCCTTCGTAATATAAAATATCGATATTTTCTCTCTAATATTATATTTTGTGTCATTATAGTACTTTCGTCCATGAGACCCTAGGTCGCATACTATGTCGTTCTCGCGCGCATCTCTCACCGTTGGAGCTGGTTCGCGGAGTCCTTGACCGAGTTTACCATTTTCGCGCGCCTCAGATCTAGATCTAAGAACGTGTACGCCGTTCTCGCGCTACTCAGATGCAGATCTGAGAATCGCACCGCCAAAATTTGTTGTCAATGGTGCCCACAAGAAGAGTTGTAATCTTTATTTTGTACATTTGATGTAATAAAGTCTCATGAAGACTCTTGCTTGTAATTGTCTATTCATTCATTAATAAAGTTGAAACGTTCATTCATTCTTTCTTTGTTTGAAGCTTTATGATAAAACCTTAGTCTTTTAGTCCATAAACAAACTTAACAACTTACGAAGAGACAAATGTAGATTTGCATGAACAAACTCTTCGTAGTTTGCTTAAAATGATATATTCGCAATCTTAGGGTCAAAGGACTATTGACCTCAGTACGATTGTTAGAAGAATCTATGATGTCTGGTTATGAGGCATTGAGAGTTGGAGACTCTATAGTTCTTCTAGGTATCTTCCGAAGGTACTGAATTGACCAGTGCACTTCTAGAGACAAGATAAGAACAAACCATTTAACCTCTTATGTCTCGAAGTCACTATGTATGAATTGCATCATGCTTACCTTAATCCTGAAATGAGACATGCCATTTCACACCTTAGTATTCTCATTTGAGAAAGTCAGAGTTCGGACTCACTATGTGATTCCGAACGGGGCCTATTGGTGAAGTACTAAGTTGTGAGTATGTCAAGAGTAACTTTGCGAAGTTCTCATAGATATGGAATTCATGTACAAGATTGCTGAAATGCAATGTATGTCACCTCATGCTTTGTTCCTTAGAGTGTGAATAAATGAACTGGCCAGTGTCCAAATTGAGTCCTGACTTTTTTGGATGAAACAATGTGACTTGTTAGCTCCTCGTCAATACGTTGTTTCTAACTTATTCACAAGCGACAAAGGAGTTGAGGAAATAACAGCTAGAAGGGTAAAATGGTAATTTAGTAAATCCCGACTAGCTGATGACATTCATGAAGGGTAGCATAGATAATATTCAGTGGATCCGCTCATTATAATTAGGTCGAATTCTTGAGTAGAAAACAAATTCATTTGAACCGAGAGATTTTCAGTGTCAGCTCTTTAGTGGAGTCAGTTGGCATTAAGCTGAACTTGGAAAAGGTTTGTGAACTTTTGAGTCCAAGTGTTTAGCTCAAGCTTTGTTCATTTGGGTCCATGAGGTCACTGTCACGAATCACTTCGATAGGAATAGTTAAACTGGAAGCTAAGTCAAAACGAGAACGAAAATAGTCAAAAGGGTATTTTTGTCTTTTGAGACAAAGGATGAAATGAATGTCAATAAATTTTTTGACAAGTTCATTTGATGACCTAATGTCACTCGGCCATGACTTGATCATTGGGCCTTGTGAATTAATTTCATTTCATAAGAATTTTATTGAAAATTCTTAATGGGCCTTTTTCATGTTGTCATGAACAAGTGGAAAAGCTTCTAGAAGGCTTTTCTAGTATCATTATAGGCGCCCAAATACCCAAGAGACAAGAGAGAATATTTTTTGCATAAATGTATGAAGATACTTGCAAAAAAAAAAAGAGCAAACAAATTTCCTCTAAGAGGAAAGGATATGGGCGGCAAGGACAAGCAAATAAGAGGAAACAAATTAGGAAACAAATCCCTTAAGGGAATGAATGTGTTGGGCGCATATGGAGAGAATGGGCAATAAGAGATTGCACATGAATGCTTGGAAAAAGAGGAAACTCCTATTTTCTAAGGCTAACCCCTCTCCTATAAATAGGGCCCTCATTCTCATTGTTTTCTCATTCCACATAAGTTAGAGATTGAGAGCTTCTCTCTCTAGAACTTGTGGTTGCCGCCCCTCTTCTCTCTCTCTCTAGTTTATTTTCGATTTTTTCTTGTCTTGGCACCTAGGTCCTCACTCGACCTAGTGTTTAGCTCTGTGACTTCAAGACTTGTTCTTAAGTCGTAGTGTTTAAAAGTGCCCACTCACTAATTCCTTTATTTCGAGTGATTTAGTGATAGAAACTTTCGTGGTTGCTCGAGGTGCCGAGGAAGGGAAGAGAGACGTGCTGCGAGGGGAGACGAGCGTTGCAAACTTTCCAAAAGCTTCTTCAAAGTTCAAGCTTCAAGAAAGGTTAGTAAACTCTTAGCTCATATTGATTTTTAATTACATGTACTTGTTTCTTTGTCTAGGTTAGTAAAAACTGTTTTTACTTGAAAAGAAATTTTTTAAAATTCCGCCGCTTCCCGAAGCGTTTAATCTTTTTCTTAAACCCTAGATCAATTCCAACAAATGGTATCAGAGCTATGGTCAAAGAGATGCATGTACATGTTTTTAAAATTATGAGCTTGAAAATCGTTTTCGAAAGTTTACTAATTTTGTGACAAGTTAGAATTGTAATCTTAGATTTTTTTTTAATTTAATGCTCTTGTCTTTAAATTAAAAAGCATGTTGATTTTCTATGAGTTTGGGATGTTTTTAAAACACATTAGAACCAGTTCTAAAAGTTTTTAATTTTTTATATTGAAAAACGTGTTTTAAAGGTTTGAGAAATTTCGAGTAAAATTTTGTGACTAGTTTTGATATCTTGCTAGTTTCTTATTTTTACTTGAATCGTTTTATGCTTGTTGTTATTTATTTTATTCTATGTTATTACCCTGCTAATAAAACACAAATAAAAGCTTTAAACAACATCTTAAAACGTTCCGTTACACTTGATTCTTTTTCGCACCTAAAAAGGACCAAGCTTTAATTTATTTCTTTTTCTTCGAGCTGGAGTAAACCCGCATTAAAAGTGGCATAACTCTCTGCTCAGAAATCGAAATTTAATGATTCTTAAATCAAATTAAAGCTCTGTCTGTCCTCTGTCCAATACCACCGGTTTCGGCTCAAAAGGACATCGGAGCCGCCAGATATGGCGATTTTACTCCGAGGTGCGGGGCTGTCTGAAACTCCAGTTTTTTAGAAATCCGGATTTTCAAACCCCACTACCATGAGTTATAGAACTCTAATGAGAAAATTTTCTTGAGCAAAAATGTTTTTCATATGATTATAAACATGATGTGTAAGATTAAAATGTTTTGATTTTTGAAAGTTTAATTGAAATTGAATTTTTACAAAACTAGTTTGAATTTTGAAAAACCGTTTTCACTTTCAAACTTGAAAATATTTTGTCATCCAAATCAAATAAATTTTCAAAATGTTTTCAAAACTATATCTATATCACATATGTTCAAAATCTATATGCTCTTGAAAATTTGAGTGGGAGGTCTCCTTGTAGACAAACCGAAAAATAAAAAGATGTGTAATCTCAAACTTTCAAGTGTTCGAGTGAGTTGAAGTTCACACTTCCCTCACGCACTTTCCCGAAATAGAAAATAGGAAAAGATCGAGTATGTACCTTGTGCCTTTATGCACTAATACTGCTCTGAACATGTCGATCTAGGATTCTCTTCTAGTTGTCCGCTCTGTCGCTCTCTAACTAGGAAATCTGTTTCCGAACTTATAAGAGTCGATGAACCAACTCCAAAAACTAAGTGGGAGGGTTATACTTGTTGTTTGTAACCCACGATCCCCAACACTAATGAAAAGTGCAAGTGTCGCCGGACTAAGAGTCACCCTCGTGGCCCTCTCTTAAATGAGAGTACTCAAGGGCGCTTTGCTCTGATCATTGCTCAATGAGCTACGTCCGAGAGTGAGACGATGATGATAAGGCCTCCCCTCGGCGGATTGTTTTTCAAAGTCAATCTTTTGGACTAAGTGCTTGGTTACACACTTAGACTCAATCCCTAGTAATCCTCCCTCGAGGCCCTGCGAAAGGATGTGAGTGATCAAACCAATTTAAAAGGTGGCTAGTCAAAATTGGTGTATTGACATCTTGGCTAAGCATTAATGATGTGTCATTTACTTATAAATGGAGATTTTTTTGCGGCCTTCCCTCGAAGGAGTAAATTATCGTTTAGTTTATAACACCTTTGGATTTTATCAAAGTCTTAAATAAAACTTAAATCCTAAACCTAAGACTAATCATAAACTTGTTTCAACTTATATAGGCAATATGTTTCTCAACCTTCTCTCGTTCATTCTTTCCTCGAACAAACTCGAAAACAAAAACTGCGTAGATTCGAAACATAACCTCGACATAATCCTTAACAAGCACAAATGGGTACTCACCACCCCGTGTCCTCCTCTGACGAATGATGATTCAACTCAAGAGGACAATGACGCCTTAGCGGCCTGGCTTCGATTGATGAGATTGTGAGGTGCTATATCTTAGCATCTATGAACAATATGTTGAAAAAGCAACATCGTGACATCGAGACTGCCGCCGACATGCTCTACAATCTCCTTGATATGTTTGGAGGGCAAAGGCGTCAAGCAAGGCAAAAAACAGTCCGACAGTTTATGAACTATCGCATAAAGGCTAGGACTCCTGTTAGAGACTTGATGATATTGATCATTAGTCATCTGCGTAAAATGGAAATCCTAGGATCTGAGATTGATAGGAAGAATATCATAGATATGATCTTGGAAACTCTCCCCGCATCTCTGGATACCTCCAAGATGAATTACTCCATAAACAAGCTAGAGTACACTGTTACCAAGCTTATGAAGGAACTTCACACTGTTGTAGGTCTCACTACGAAAAAGAGGAATCAAGGAGAAGCACATGCTACTGAGCAAAAAGCCTCTGCCTCTGGAACTAAGAAGAGACCTCACAAGGCCGATAAAAAGAACTGTCCTGCCTATCTCAAAGCAAAGGAACATAGTATTGTACTAGTTACCGAAGCATGCTTAGTAGCTGATAATGTATCAACGTGGATTCTTGACTCCACTGCTACTAACCATATTTGTTGTTCCTTGAATGGTTTCAAGAAAACCAAAAGCTTAGAAGAAGGCGAGTTCTGTTTCAAATGGGGCGATAGGAGCCTGGTGTCTGTGAAGGCTGTGGGATCCGTGACGCTGCCTTTTGAAGACCGCACTTTAAACTTGAATAATGTTTATTTTGTTCCTACCTTTGGGAAGAACTTAATATCCGTTGCTCGTCTTCTTGAGCAAGATTATTGTTTAAAGTTCATTAAGAATGGAATTCGTATTTCGTTTCCTGATAATTCTTTTGTCACTGATGCATGTATGAAGAATGCTCTTTTTTACATTTATCCCACTCAACCTTCCATCTTAGACACCGAAATAGATAATGATCTAATTAGGGAGCCAAAGAGGATCAAACTTTCTGAATCCTCCGATCTAACAAAATTAACATACCTATGGCACTTAAGACTTGGTCATATCAGTCTAGATAGGATTAAGAGACTTGTGAGGGACGGTCCACTCCAAGCCTCTGCAATAGGTTCACTACCTACTTGTGAATCCTGCATAGAAGGAAAAATGACTAAGCGACCTTTTTCCGATAAGGGTCGAAGAGCCACTGAGTTGCTGGAAGTAGTACATTATGATGTATGTGGTCCGCTCAGCCAACAGGCACGTGGAGGATACGAATACTTCGTTACCTTCACTGATGATTACTCGCGATATGGTTTTGTCTATTTGCTCAAACACAAATCCGAGACCTTTAACGTATTTAAGGTCCTTAGGACTTTAGTGGAAAAGCAAACTGGCAAAGTGATCAAAACCCTTCGATCCGATCGAGGTGGTGAGTATATGTCTGGAGAGTTCGATGACTTTCTTAAAGAAGAAGGTATCGCTTCTCAGCTTACCACACCTGGCACACCTCAACAAAACGGAGTGTCAGAGAGAAGGAACCAAACGCTTATGGAGATGGTTAGATCAATGATGAGTTACTCATCATTCCCTCTTTCCTTTTGGGGATATGCCCTCGAAACAGCCGCTTATATTCTGAACCAAGTTCCGTCCAAAACGGTTTCTGGTACTCCTTATGAACGATGGACTGGCCGTAAAGTGAATCTTGGCCGCATCAAAATTTGGGGTTGCCCCGCACACGTGCTAATGCAAAAGACTAGCAAGTTGGCTAGTAGGTCAGAATTATGTCTGTTCGTTGGATATCCAAAGGAAACCAAGGGTTTTACTTTCTATAGTCCCGAGGACGATAAGACTTTCGTTAGCACGAATGCTCGTTTCCTTGAGGAGGACTTTATGAAAGATGCAAAACCTAGAAGCAAAATTGTGCTTGAAGAAAAGTTGGGTGAGGAAGCTTCTACCTTATCTGTAAGAACTGTTCTTACCCCAACTGAAACACAACCTAACTCATCAGAATCTCGTCAAGTAGTACTTCGACGTAGTGGGAGGGCTACTCAAAAGCCTGACAGGTACATGTCTTATGGAGACTCTCTCGTAGCCATCTCTGACATGGATGATCCTGTTTCCTATAGCCAAGCGATGGCTTGTTCTGAATCAAACCTCTAGCTTGACGCCATGAAAGTTGAAATGCACTCGATGTATGTCAACAAAGTCTGGAAACTTGTAGACCTTCCTGAAGGGATTAAACTCGTAGGGTGTAAGTGGATATACAAGAAGAAAATGGGTCTTGATGGGAACGTCGAGACGTTCAAAGCACGACTTGTGGCGAAGGGTTATACCCAACAAGAAGGGATTGACTATGAAGAAACCTTCTCGCCAGTCGCGATGCTTAAATCCATCCACATACTCCTATCCATAGATGCAGCTATCGACTATGAGATCTGGCAAATGGATGTCAAGACAGCCTTTCTGAATGGAAATCTTGACGAGCGCATTTACATGGCTCAACCAGACGGTTTCGTGGATAAAGGTCAAGAGACCAAGGTTTGTGAGTTGCTTAAATCCATTTATGGACTAAAGCAAGCATCTAGGTCATGGAATATTAGATTCGATGAAACTGTAAAAGGCTTCGGTTTTGAACAGTCAATAGATGAGCCTTGTGTTTACAAGTTAATACACGAAGGCAAAGTTGTGTTTCTAGTACTATATGTCGATGATATACTACTCATTGGTAATGACGTGGGTAAGTTATCTGAGGTTAAGGTCTGGCTGGCAAAGCAATTCGATATGAAGGATCTAGGAGAAGCCGCGTACATTCTGGGAATCCAAATCTTTCGAGATAGGAAAAACCGGACCCTGTCGCTCTCTCAAGCATCTTATATTGATAAGGTGATGGATCGCTTCTCGATGCAAGACTCCAAGAAGGGTCAAACACCCTTTAGGCATGGAGTTTCACTCTCTAAGGACCAGTCTCCCAAGACTGCACAAGAGATTGACGACATGAGGAAAATTCCCTACGCCTCTGCCATAGGAAGTCGCATGTATGCTATGCTTTGCTCTAGACCTGACATCTGTTTCGTCGTTGGCGTAGTAAGCCGTTTCCAATCCAACCCTGGACCCGAGCACTGGATTGTTGTTAAGCATGTTCTTAATTATCTTCGAAGAACTAGGAACTTGATGCTTACATACTCAGGTACTGACCTGACTATGACGGGATATACCGACTCCGATTTTCAAGCGGATAAGGATTCCAGGAAATCCACTTCGGGATCTGTGTTCATCCTTAATGGTGGAGCTGTTGTGTGGAGAAGTATTAAGCAATCTTGCATTGCTGACTCCACAATGGAAGCAGAATATGTAGCTGCTTGTGAAGCATCCAAAGAGGCCGTATGGCTTAGAAAATTCCTTAAGTATTTGGAAATTGTTCCAAACGTCGACGAGCCCATGAGCCTTTATTGTGATAATAGTGGGGTTGTCGCTAACTCAAAGGAACATCGAAGCCATAAGCGCTCTAAACATATTGAGAGGAAATACCATTTGATTCGAGAAATCGCGCAACGCGGAGACGTGGAGGTGAAGTAGATCTCTGGCAGATCCATTCACCAAGGCCCTAGCGAACAAGGTCTTCGACCAAAATCGAGAGGGATTAGGCATGAACTACTACACACATCTTCTTTGAGTCAAGTGGGAGTTTGTTGTCAATGGTGCCCACAAGAAGAGTTGTAGTGTGTATTTGTGTACATATGATGTCATATAATCTTACGAAGACACTTGCTTGTAACTGCTTATTTATTAATAAAAGTTGAAATGTTCATTCAATCTTCCTTGTCTGAAGCTTTATGATAAAACATTAGTCTTTAGTCCATAAACAAACTAAACAACTTACGAAGAGACAAATGTAGATTTGCATGAACAAACTCTTCGTAGTTTGCTTAAAACGATATATTCGCAATCTAAGGGTCAAAAGGACTATTGACCTCAGTATGATTGTTAGCAGAATCTATGATGTCTGGTTATGAGGCATTGAGAGTTGGAGACTCTATAGTTCTTCTAGGTATCTTCCGAAGGTACTGAATTGACCAGTGCACTTCTAGAGACAAGATAAGAACAAACCATTTAACCTCTTATGTCTCGAAGTCACTACGTATGAATTGCATCGTGCTTACCTTAATCCTGAAATGAGACATACCATTTCACACCTTACGTATTCTCATTTGAGAAAGTCAGAGTTCGGATTCACTATGTGATTCCGAACAAGGCCTATTGGTGAAATACTAAGTTGTGAGAATGTCATGAGTAACTTTGTGAAGTTCTCATAGATTCATGTACAAGATTGCTGAAATGCAATGTATATCACCTCATGCTTTGTTCCTTGGAGTGTGAATAAATGAACTGGCCAGTGTCCAAATTGAGTCCTGACTCTTTTGGATGAAGCAATGTTACTTGTTAGCTCCTCGTCAATACATTGTTTCTAACTTATTCACAAGCGACAAAGGAGTTGAGGAAATAACAGCTAGAAGGGTAAAATGGTAATTTTTTAAATCCCGACTAGCTGATGATATTCATGAAGGGTAAACACTGATAATATTCTGTGGATCCACTCATTACAATTAGGTTGAATTCTTGAGTAGAAAATAAATTCATTTGAACCGAGAGATTTTCAGTGTCAACTCTTTAGTGGAGTCAGTTGACATTAAGCTAAACTTGGAAAAGGTTTGTGAACTTTTGAGTCCAAGTATTTTAGCTCAAGCTTTGTTCATTTGGATCCATGAGGTCACTGTCACGAATCACATCGATTAGGAATAGTTAAACTGGAAGCTAAGTCAAAACAAGAACGAAAATTGTCAAAAGGGTATTTTTGTCTTTTGAGACATAGGATGAAATGAATGTCAATAAATTTTTTGACAAGGTCATTTAATGACATGTTTCACTCGGCCAATATTAGTCTTATTGGGCCTTGTGGATTAATTTCATTTCATAAGAATTTTATTGAAAATTCTTAATGGGCTTTTTTCATGTTGTCATGAACAAATAGAAAAACTTCTAGAAGCCTTTTCTAGATGAAATAGGCGCCCAACATACCCAAGAGAAAGAGAGAATATTTTGTGAATAACTGTATGAAGATACTTGCCAAAAGAAAAAGAGGAAACAAATTTCCCCTAAGAGGAAACAAGGTGGGCGCCCAAATGAGTCAAGGGAGAAGCAAACAAAAGAGGAAACAAATCCAAGGACTTACTTGATATGTCTTGGCCGTGCACCTCATGAAGAAAAAAGGGAAATTGGCTCATGAATATGTGATATTCTATAGAAGAGGAAACTACATTATTGAAGGTGAGACCTCTCCTATAAATAGGAGCCTCATTCCACACATTTCATTCATCCAAAGTTTTAGAGATTGAGAGCTTCTCTCTCTAGACTTGGCCGCCCCTCTCCTCTCTCTCTCTAGTCAATTTCGTTTTATTGTTTTGGCACCTAGGTCCTCATTTGACCTAGAGTTTAGCTCTGCGACTTCAAGACTCGTTCTTAAGTCGTAGTGTTTAAAAGTGCCCACTCACTGATTCCTTTTATTTCGAGTGATTTAGTGATAGAAACTTTCGTGGTTGCTCGAGTTGCCGAGGAAAGAAAGAGAGGCGTGCTGCGAGGGAGACGAACGTTTTCAACCTTCCGAAGGCTCATCAACGTTCAAGCTTCTAAAGAGGTTAGTAAATTTATTATGCTCATATTAGTTTTATTTACATGTGCTTGCTCTTTGTCTAGGTTAGTAAAAACTGTTTTACTTGAAAAAGAAAATTTTTAAAATTCCGCCGCTTAACGAAGCGTTAAACTTTTTCTTAAACCATTGATCAATTCCAACAACTTTTGTCCTGGATCTTCGTCTCGATATCCGCGCTTCGGGCTCCCTTGTCTTAGATCTTGGTCTTGAGATTCAGTCTGCGACGACAGATCGTCCACAGCTACATCCGATACAAAAAGAGAAGAACTTTTATATTTTCGCACCAGCTCGACACATCAAGAAATAATTGAAGCGATCAAGAAAACATACAAGAAATTTCTATACCAAGAAAAGTCTGGTCAAACCGCGCTTGCTTGAATTCCTCCCACTCAACAGACCCAGTTTGTAGTGTCCTAACGAGCTCCTCGAACCGTTCTTCAGAGGCGACGATCTTCAAAGAAACTTCACAACAAACCACGAAGCCACATCAGAAGAAAATTACATCTTAGGCGACGAACAAAACCAAAACAAAAAAACTACATAACCTGATCCCCTAGACCACCCGTAGCGGACCAGAGTGACATAACCACCCACAGTGAGCTCAGAAACGTAGACATAAAAATATCTCTCCGCCCACCTATCACCAGCTCGTAAGAATCCCATGAATGATGGTCATCGCGGGCTTCCACGAGAAGTAGAAAGTTCAAGGGTGACAGGAATTTCTCTTAGTCGTGATGAGGCGGACAAGGTCGTTCCTGAAAATCCTAACCCCCAATTCTTCGGCCAGGCAAAGCAACCCACACACGATCCTCAAAGAGGACGGGGTAAGCTGAGGTAGTGTCACCTCCACCTGATCCATATATGCTAAAAGAAGCCTAGAGATTAGAAACCTAAGCCCGCACTTCACTAAGAAAATCTCATGGACACACAAAAAACCATCTTTTACAGTCTCAGCCGTATCGCCAAGACCGGGTAACAAAAGCTCTACTTTGGCCGGAATATGAAATCTCCACCTAATGCAGTCTAGATCGGCCCTACTAAGTAAAGAAGGAGGACACTCATTAAGAAAATTCTCGAGAGGATGCTCGGATCGTCGGGACTTAAAATTTTTTTGCTAGACTAAAAGTAGACGCCATCGGTGTAGCTCCAAACTAAGGTTTTCGAAAAGAAAGCTTGCTTTTTTGTCTACATAACCAGGGAACTTAAAACCCTAGCAGAGAGAAGAACAAGAAAGCGAAAGAAAAAGCTTTGAACTTTGGAACATACCTTTCTTCGGTGTGAGGAGAGTCGAATTAATAAGAAAGAAACCGATGGAGATGTCCCTTCAATATATAGACATGGAAACCCAACAGACTCGAATTTAATGTGCCGTCATATCATGTCAAATCATATGTTACCAAATCAAATATTTTGTATATATATAGAAGAAATCCCTTGATGTTCTCGAGATCAAATAATTGCGGTTTAAATATTGTATAATATATTCACTTGTTTCAAAGGTAGCGACACACGTTGCATAACTGGTAGTCCAACATTAACTAGAAATGTAATATGTTCGATTTATGGCCGGCCCATATATGTTTTTATCTTTAATTTAATCAATTATTATATATTGAATAAACTGGGGGACTGACTATTGATGTTGGACTTCATCCTCAATCTAACAAAAGAGAGATTCGGCCTAGTACAATATGATTGGGCCTAAATCCATGTATTTGTTGTTAGCACGTTCAGGTATTACGCCAGCCCGTCAGAAGATTCAAATGCCAGCTTGAGATAACTACTCCCCGAAGACCCGAAGATACAAAGCTCATCAGCCTGGTCGATCTTTAACCGCTTTTCATACGAATAGGTCTCTTATGACGGGTGTCCCAAGACACAGTAGTGAGCAATAACTGACACACGACGTGTCCCTAACAGCATCAGCTTACTTTATATTATGCTTTTCATCCTTATTTATTTCTCAATTTGTCAAGAGTTTCAATTTCGTCTTGTCACGGAGAATTGAGGCCCATCTACAAATCTAAATCGACCCATTTCCAATCATAAGTTTGTCATAACTGCTTTGGTGTATTTCTCACATCAACAATAAGTATTTAGGCATCTTCAAGTAGCCATTAAAGAATGAGTCAAAGAACTCATTAATACGACCTAGAAGTCGGTGACCACGTCAGGATTTAGATTAAGTCTCACTGTAAACATCATAGCGACCCTAGTTAGTGTGCTGTAACGGTACTTAAATGACATATCAACAACCAAAGTCTGTCCAGGCTGTACACTTACCAAAAGTGTAGAATGCTCCCCCAAAGTGATCAAACTTCCTTTGCATTCCGCAGATGTGATTTTAGATCCAGCTATGGAGGAATCACTGGCCATGTTTTAACTCACAGCCCAAACTTAGACGCCCATCATGATTCAGTTTTAATACGGAGGTTGTGGATGATAGTTACTATTGATTCTAATGAGAAAATAACCTACTAATCAATAGTGCTAATAAACTAAACTTCCTATTATATCCAATAATCATTCATGTTTATTTTATTATCTTCAGTGCGCAACATTCCTAATAATTCTCTACTATTCTAATTATCGAATAGTATATATTATTGCGAGAAACAAACAATATATGAATTATATTATTTTATGAGAATATCATGGAGATATTCCATATTATTCAATTACCTTAATAGTATATTCAATATGAGAAGTAAATAAATATTAGATATGATATGAATATTTTATTTGTTAAAGTATTTTGAAGCTATTTAATTTATTATATTCATAGAATAAATATCGCACATTAATTAGAATAAGATTAAATAAAACCGGGAGAGTCCATATTCTATTTGAGTAAGCTAGAAGGCTATAAATAGGGGTATTGGGTAAGAGGAAAAACGTTTAATATATGGTTTCCACGCTTGGAAAAACCGCCTCTCCCTCTCCCTTGGTGTGGTCGAATTTTGTCCCTCGCGGCTTGAGAAAATTCGTCCATATTTCTTTCCAAAGAAAAAAATAATTATTCTGACACCTCGTTGAAATAATTAGTGATAAAGAGTTGGAACATGCCGTGGTTCTATCTTATTCGGAGAAACGGCTTGGAAGACTTGGTGTTGATCCAACACGAAGAACGCGAAGAACCTGAATGGCACGAAGAACGCGAGGAACGCGAAGAACATGAAGATTGTCCATCGGCGTGGAAAATCAAATAGTGGGAAATCAAGTAAGTAATTTATTATCTCGTTATGTCTTATGTTTGTTTTGTTAGCCGCACATTCATCTAGATTAATTAGTTTTTATCATGAGCTAAAACGACTACAAGAGCTAAACCAAAAAGTGGTTATTTGAATTAAAATTGCTTTTGAATTCATCTTTCCGCATTAACACTTAAAATGGTTTTTCTGGTAATTTTTCCGTTACGAGTTTCATGAACTCGTACCAAACGTTTACAAGAATTTTTGTAAATATATAAATCATACTACCAAGAGTTATATCAATGGACACTTTATCTATATGATCGAGTAAATATAATTATGATAACGTCGAGAGCTTCAGTCGTGGGACTTTAGTGGAATATCACCAAGATTAGATATAACGAAAGAAGAGAGGTAACAATATCTACGCTCTCGTTCATGTTCGTCTGGCTTTGAGTTATTAGATCCATCGTCCCCTAGTCATCTCTGACAAGATGGACAAGGATACCCTTGTAGTAAATATGAGATTTGACTGCAAGCTCACTACCGCAGTGTAGTTGCAATGTTTTTCATATTCGTAATAAAGTACTATAGGAATAAGTTATTAAATGTTATGTAAATAGCTCACAAAGTCCAATGAGGCTTATGGTAGGTGTGTGCCATAGTGTACATAGACCTTGGATTTGTTTGATCAAAGCCCAATACGATTGGAGCTTTTCAGAAATAAGAAGTAAATAATATATATTAAATATGATCCGATTTAATAAGTATTTAATATGATAATTATTTATTAGAGTATCATGGAGATATTCTCTACTATTCTTTTTATAGTATAGTATAGTATATCGTATTGTGAGAAACTAATAACGTATTAATATATTATTTAATAAAAATATCATAAAGATATTCTATATTATTAAGTTATGTGAATAATATATTTTAATATGAGAAGTAAATAAATATTATATTGATCTGAATATTTTATTTATTAAAGTATCTTGGAGATATTTGATTTATTCTATTAAGAGAATAATTATCTTATATTAAATAGAATAAGATCAAATCAAATCAGAAAGATGCATATTTATTTTGGATAAGCTTGAAAGCTATAAATATGAAATTGAGGCATGAGAATTTTTTACCATTGGCTTATTCCACACTTGGAATTTCGACCTCTCTCTCTCTCTCCCCCCCCCCCCCCCGATTGGATGTTTTTCCTCTCATCTCGAGAGTGAGAAATTCGTTCATTCCACTTCCCAAAAGAAAAGAGAGAAAGAATTAGTCCGACATTTTTGTTGGAATAATTAGTGAGTGAAAAGTTAGCTCACACCTTGATCGTTATTCATTCAGAGAACGACTCGAAAGACTTGGCGTCGATCCATCAACGAAGAACTCGAGGATCTCGAAGACATTGAAGATTGTCAACCAGCGTGCAAAGTCAAATAGCGGGATTTCATGTGAGTAAATTATAATCCTATTTAGAATGTTCTTATTTATTTTTTGTAGTCGCTCATCAATATGTTTAATTAAAATCGAAACGAGATCTGTGTTCGTGTTTCTGTAGAATTTAAATCGTTTAGCATTCTTATTTCTGCAATAGTGAAATACGATTAATTCCCAACAGCTTCGTTCTTCAACATGAAAATCACCACCAACCTCAGGGAGTTGTTTTGGCGAAGCCGTCTCGTCTCATAAGAGGGGGAGGTTGCAGCCATGTTATGCAAGTGAGGAAAAAATTGAGTTTTCAAAATTTGTCTTGAGTCAAAGTCAAGAAAATGAATATATATACAACACAATTGTAATTTTAAGGTATATATCTGTTATATTTGCTAAACTCGTGATATAAATGTGACATTTCTAAAACTAAATGTTAAACATAACATATAATATATGATTTTCCCAAAAGACTAGGTGAGATTGGACTGATATACCTTAAAGACGAAAGAGAATATATGTACTAATCATACTACAGAGAGAACACTATGATATAAATTCTCAAATTCATGAATTTCTATAAGGAAATCATTCTATTGACTCTCAGCTAATAATAATAAATTTTATGATTATTTCTTGGAATTTTCTTTGGAATAATAATATGATGAGACGACTAAGGTGTCTGTCAACCCTATCTATTGAATGTATCATGTCTCTCTATTAATCAAAGTAGTCATAAGGATTTTAATATTGGTTTTCCTTGCCATTATTAGAGCGAGATATATGAGAATATATTGATGCTAAACTTATATGTTTCTTTATTTAAAAGAAGTTGAAGAAAAAATATTAATATGTTCACGTTATAATAAAATAATAGAAATTGAGGTCTAAAAATCTCAACTAACGCCGTCGGCCACAAAAACTTAATTCGTAATATAATTTTATTTTAATATGAGTTTGATTGCGTAAAAATATAGATCCGTTATCTTTATAGATCACGTAAGAAGTATTATTATGTGATCATTTAATAAGATTTTGTTGTAATTAACTAATTTTTTTTTTTTTTTAAGATTTTAATCAAAATTTTATTTTATTAATAAAATAATTTATTAAGTTGAAATAAATTGAATTAATTAAAGTTAATTTAATTTATTATAATTTAGGTTATTTTTAATAGAATAATATTTTAGTTATTTTTTCAAACAAAATGATCTATTGAATTACTGACTTAATTATTTTATAATTTAATTTAAAGTGAGAGTATAAACTCATTAACATAAATGGATTGAGTGACATCAAATTGTTGAAATAAATGGTATAGTGATGATTTGTTGGGTATTGGTTGGAGAAAAAAGACAACACGAAGGGCCACAAAAGCAAGTCAACCGTTAACAATCCAAACCCTTGAATCGGTCAAAAAAAGCCACCAAAGAAAAAAATAAAAAAAACCAATAGTCATTTTATTCAATGCCTGGCAAAGACCCAAATTGTTTTATATTTTTATTTTTGCCTAGGAACGACTAAGACCCATTTCTTTTATTTTTTATTTTTTATTTTTATTTTTATTTATGCAAAGAAGTAAATTTCCTCATATTTTGGTAGCAAAATCACTCGGAAAGAAGGAACACCCAAGGAAGTGCCATCTCTACGAATAAACATCTCTCTCTCTCTCTCTCTCTCTGCAAATTACTTGTATTTCTAAAAGTGTAGCAAAAGTTTTGAGTGAAACAATAGAAAGTTTCGAGCTTTTTGACCAAATTTACATGTTTCTATTTTTGAGCCCAGAGTGAAAACTAGGGAGAAAATCTTCTGTTGGGCACAAGAACAACAATTGCTTTTCGCTATTTAGCTGCTGATCTCTCTATCACGAGTTCTTTTTTTTCTGAAAGATTTTTCCTCCTGGGAAATTTTATTTTGGTTAGCTTCTATAGTTCTCCGAGCCCAAAAGGCATTTTCATCAGTTTTTGATGGGGGCTTGTTGGAGCAACCGGATCAAGGCTGATAGCTCTTGTAACACAGGTTATTTTATCTCTCTAGTTCTATGAATTTGTCATCTTCCACTTATACTTTCAATATACTACAGAAAAAAATGGCGAAAACTGCTTGGTGATTGATGAGAAGATACACGACTATTTGTAGATATTGTAAATTGGTGGTCTCCTCTGTTATTTAGTTGTGTGCTCTTGGAATAAATCAATCATGGCTCATAAAATTGTAAATTGGTGGTCTCCTTTGTTATTGAAGGGCTCAACTCGAGAAGTGGGAACTCCAGTAACACGTCGTTCTCAGTGCCGATGACTCCGAGGAGCGAGGATGACATTTTGAGGTCCACAAATATAAAGAGCTTCAGCTACGCCGAGCTCAAAAACGCCACGAGGAACTTCCGACCGGATAGCGTTCTAGGAGAGGGCGGTTTTGGCTCAGTTTTCAAGGGGTGGATCGATGAGCACTCTCTGATGGCTTCCAAGCCCGGGATGGGAGTGGTGATCGCTGTGAAGAGGCTCAATCAGGATGGTCTCCAGGGTCACAAGGAATGGCTGGTGAGTGTATAATGATTTGTTTTTACAATCATATGCCGTTTGGGAATTCAATTCGTTATTGATTTATATATTGGACCGTGTTCAGACGGAGATCAACTATCTAGGCCAGCTTCAACATCCAAATCTCGTTAAACTGATTGGATACTGCCTAGAGGACGAGCATCGTCTCTTGGCTTATGAGTTCATGCCAAAGGGAAGCATGGAAAATCATCTCTTCAGGAGTGAGTCGAGTCTCTCCTGCATTTCTTTTTCTTAATTTGTTTTTTTGTTTTTATTACAATTTTGATTTCATCGTCTCGCACGTAATTATTTCTTTAACTGTTTTGTTCCAACTTTTCAGGGGGTTCTCACATTCAGCCGCTTTCTTGGAAATTGCGGGTCAAAATTTCCATCGGTGCTGCAAAAGGGCTCGCGTTTCTCCACTCTGCTGAAACAAAAATCATCTATCGGGATTTTAAGACATCCAATATTTTACTCGATTCGGTATGTGGCTTGTGCTACAGATGTGTTGTATAAATGCCTCGACTCTTATTTTTACTAACACTAAGCAATGATGTTGTTTATCTTTATATCAGAACTACAATGCAAAACTGTCTGATTTTGGACTGGCTCGTGATGGGCCGAGCGGAGATAAAAGCCACGTCTCGACCAGAGTCATGGGAACTTATGGTTATGCTGCGCCCGAGTATTTAGCCACGGGTAATTTCTCCATTGTTTGATCTCCATGCTTTACTAAACCAATCTAATTTCTGATTTACAGAACGTGTTTGTGAACTAATTCACAAATTTACTATTTCATTTGGAATTCACAAATTTACTATTTCATTTGGAATAGGTCATCTTTCGACCAAAAGTGATGTGTACAGTTTCGGGGTCGTTCTTCTAGAAATTCTCTCGGGAAAGCGTGCCATAGACAAGAACCGACCGAACGGGCAACACAACCTTGTGGAGTGGGCAAAGCCGTACCTCACAAACAAACGGAGGCTTCTTCATGTAATGGATTCTCGCCTCGAAGGCCAGTACTCACTTAACTTGGCCCACAAGGCAGCCAACTTAGCGCTTCAATGCCTCTCCATAGATGCCAAGTACAGGCCAGACATGGACGAGGTCGTTCAGACTTTGGAGCAGCTTTTGGATCCAAAAGACGCGCATAAAGAGAACCGAATTGGCAGCAGCGCTCTAAAATTGAGAAGTGGAGCCACAGGCAATTCCCCTGTGACTTCCTATCCGAGGCCTTCAAAATCTCCCCTTTTCGTCTAGGTCAAGGGGAGAGAGAGAGAGAATGTGTAGAATTATGACTTCAGTGAAACTGTTTAGGAAGAGGGTATTTACTTTGGTGAGAGTTAAAAGTATGACATTACAGCAAAGATTGCTCTCGTGTGTATAGTTTTTTGTTCTATATATGTTTGTACGAATGAATGCAAGTCTTCTACTGGAAAGATACATATATCTATATATACATTATTATATATGTATAAAGAGAAACCCGAATTTACTGTTCATTCAGTGTCAAAACATTCAGTGTCAAAACACTGTTACACTGTTTGCTGAAATTACGAAAATGCCCTTTAATAGTATATATCTACAAAAATGCCACTTTGATTCAATAAAGACTATTGCAGTAAAAATTATAATTGTTCTCTGAAGTTCTCTCGAAGTTCCCGAAAAGTCCTGAGATTATTTGACTTTTTCTCCTTTCATTGAATGATTCTCTAGACTTTTCCAGAAAAGTCATTTATTTTCCAAAGAGGTCATCTGATGATCCGATATATATATATATACCCTACCATTCTCTTCAAACCTGCAAAGAAACCCATCATTCTTAATAACCGGACTCCACATAATAATCCTTCATTTGCTTGCTTATTAAAATTTTCGGATTTTTCAGTTTAAAATCAATAAAAATTTCAACACACATATACGATCATGAATAATTAGAAACAAAAACACAACGGAAAAATCTATGCTACCTGAGATATAAGTGTGAAGCTATCTATCCATGTTCGAAGAGTGTTATTCAAATGTTAACATTAATCAGTATAAAAAAAAAAAAAAAAAAAAAAAAAAAAAAAAAAAAAAATCAACCGCTATACCCATAACCAAACAGAGATTTTTTTTTCTCCCTAAACTCATCAAATAACCAAACATTAAATTTTTTAAAATTCTATTTTCCTCTGATCTTTCTCAAAAATAAAATAGAAAACTCATGAATAAATCAATTACCAAATGAAAAAAAGTACTTCGATCATTCATAAAAAAACTGACTGTATTGTTCAAATCCCACACAATCCAAACACAAACCCCAAATTTGATCCACCAAAACTCAATCAGAAAAGAGGAGAAATCAAGTATTTATTTACACACACAAAGCACAAATGGACACACGTATACACACATGAATAGACGCGTACTGACCTGTGTACATGAAGTCATGATAAATAGGAGATTTCATATCTTGGTGTACCTATGAACACATATATAGAGTTATGAACATTACACATCACAGGAACGTACCTTCGAAGATGAACCTCCATCAAGGAACAAAAGGGTTTTCGCCCTAACCCTAAATCACAATCATAAGTGATTCCGAATCGATGCCGAAAGAATCATGGAATCGCATGTGAGCTTGATTGAGAGCTTTGACAAAGACGAAGCCGTGGAGAAAGAGAGAGAAACGATCGTCATTGTAAAAGAGAAAGAACAAGTTAAGTTGAAGAAACAAAAACGAACAATGTGACAAAAGATTTAGAAGAACTTATCATCGATCGGTGGGAGAAAGTGAAAATAAGAGAGAGAGAGAGAGAGAGAGAGAGAGAACAATGCGCCTTCTTCTTCGTTTGAACCTTAGGTTGGTTCTTCTTCTCGGCATTGCGAGGTCTCTTCTTAGATCCAGAGGTGGAGGCAGTAGCATGTACTTCTCCTTGAGCCCTCTTTTTCTTAGTGAGCGCCTCAGCGGTTTGAAGTTCCTTCATGAGCTCGGTAACAGTGTACTCTAGCTTGTTCATGGAATAATTCAACTTGAAGGTATCAAAGGTTTCGGGGAGAGTTTCCAAGATCATATCTATTTTAGTCTCCCCATCAATCTCAGATCCAAGGATCTCCATTTCGTTTAGATAGCTAATGATCAGCATCATATGATCTCTAACGGGAGTTCCAGCCTTCATACGACAGTTCATGAATTGTCGGACCGCTTGTTGCCTAGCTTGACGTCCTTGCCCTCTAAACATCTCATGGAGATTGTAGAGCATATCGGTGGCAATAAGGGGGTGGTGAGAACCCATTTGTGCTTGTCGACGGTAAGGACTATGTCGAGGTTACGTTTCCAGTCGACGTAATTGTCGCCTTCGAGTTTATTCGAGGAAAGAATGGTTGAGAGAGGGTTGAGAGACACATTGCCTATAAAAGTTGAAACAAGTTTATGATTAGTCTTTGGTTTAGGATTTAAGTTTTATTAAGACTTTGTAAAATCCAAAGGTGTTATAAACCAAACGATAATTTACTCCCTCAAGAGAAGGCCGCAAAAAATCTCCATTTATAAGTAAATGACACATCATTAATGCTTAGCCAAGATGTCAATACACCAATTTTGACTAGCCACCTTTTAAATTTGTTTGATCACTCACATCCTTTCGCAGAGCCTCAAGGGAGTATTACTAGGGATTGAGCCTAAGTGTGCAACCAACCACTTAGTCCAAAAGGTCAACTTTGAAAAACAATCCCCCAAGGGGAGGCCTTGTCATCATCGTCTCACTCTCGGACGTAGCTCATTGAGCAATGATCGAAGCAAGAACGCCTTGGAGTACTCCAATTTAAGTGAGGGTCGCAAGAGCGGCTCTTAGTCGCACGTTAATTGCTTCTTTCATTAGTGTTGGGGATCGTGGGTTACAAACAACAAGTATAACCCTCCCACTTAGTTTTTGGAGTTGGTTCATCGACTCTTATAAGTTCGGAGACAGATTTCCTAGTTAAAGAGCGACAGAGCGGACAACTAGAAGAGAATCCTAGATCGACATGTTAAGAACAGTATTAGTGCATAAAGGCACAAGGTACATACTCGATCTTTTCCTATTTTTCTATTTCGGGAAAGTGCGTGAGGGAAGTGTGAACTTCAACTCACTCGAACACTTGAAAGTTTGAGATTACACATCTTTTTATTTTTCGGCTTGTCTACGAAGAGACCTCCCACTCAAGATTTCAAGAGCATATAGATTTTGAACATATGTGATATAGATATAGTTTTGAAAACATTTTGAAAACTTCTTTGATTTGGATGACAAAATATTTTCAAGTTTGAAAGTGAAAACGGTTTTTCAAAATTCAAACTAGTTTTGTAAAAATTCAATTTCAATTAAACTTTCAAAAATCAAAACATTTTAATCTTACACACTATGTTTGTAATCTTATGAAAAACATTTTTGCTCAAGAAATTTTTCTCAGTAGAGTTCTATAACTCATGGTAGTGGGGCTGAAAATCCGGAATTCTAAAAAACTGGAGTTTCGGAACAGCCGCGCACCTCAGAGTAAAATCGCCATAACTGGCGGCTCCGATGTCCGTTTGACCTGAAACCCGTGGCATTGGACCGAGGACAGACAGAGCTTTAATTTGATTTAAGAATAATTAAATTTAGATTTCTGAGCAGAGAGTTATGCCACTTTTACTGCGGCTTTTACTCCAGCTCGAAGAAAAAGAAATAATTAAAGCTTGGTCCTTTTTAGGTGCGAAAAAGAATCGAGTGTAACGGAACGTTTTATGAAGGTTGCTAAAGCTTTTATTTGTGTTTTATTAGCAAGGTAATAACATAAAATAAAAGAAATAACAACAAGCATAAAACGATTCAAATAAAAAAAAAAAAAAAACTAGCAAGACAATATAACTAGTCACAAAATTTTACTAGAAAACTCTCAAACCTTTAAAACACGTTTTTCAATATAAAAAATTAAAAACTTTTAGAACTGATTCTAATGTGTTTTAAAAACATCCCAAAATCATAGAAAATCAACATGATTTTTAATTTAAAGGCATGAGCAATAAATTAAAAAAAAAAATCTAAGATAACAATTCTAACTTGTCACAAAATTAGTAAACTTTCGAAAACGATTTTCAAGCTCATAATTTTAAAAACATGTACATGCTAATCTTTGACCATAGCTCTGATACCATTTGTTGGAATTGATCTAGGGTTTAAGAAAAATTTTAACGCTTCGCAAAGCGGCGGAATTTTAAAAATTTTCTTTTCAAGTAAAAACAGTTTTTTACTAACCTAGACAAAGAGCAAGTACATGTAATTAAAAACTATTATGAGTATAGAAGTTTACTAACCTTTCTTGAAGCTTGAACTTTGAAGAAGCTTTTGGAAAGTTTGCAACGCTCGTCTCCCCTCGCAGCACGTCTCTCTTTCTTTCCTCGGCACCTCGAGCAACCACGATGGTTTCTATCACTAAATCACTCGAAATAAAAGGAATCAGTGAGTGGGCACTTTTAAACACTACGACTTAAGAACGAGTCTTGAAGTCGCAGAGCTAAACACTAGGTTAAAAGAGGACCTAGGTTCCAAGACAAAAAATCGAAAATAAACTAGAGAGAGAGAGAGAGGGGCGGCAACCACAAGTTCTAGAGAGAGAGGCTTTCAATCTCTAACTTATGTGGAATGAGAAAAATGAGAAGAATGAGGCTCCTATTTATAGGAGAGGACTTACCTTCAATAAGATAGTTTCCTCTTCTATAGAATATCACATATTCATGAGCCAATTTCCTCTTTTCCTCTATGACATACTCGGCCAAGGTAGGCTTCATTAAGCCTTGGATTTGTTCCATTTTTTGTTCCTTGCCTTGCGTCTTTCTCAACTTGGGCGCCTACCTCATTTCCCTTAGAGGAAATTTGTTTCCTCTTTTTCTTTTGGCAAGTATCTTCATACATTTATGCACAAAATATTCTCTCTATCTCTTGGGTATGTTGGGCGCCTATCTCATTCAAGAAAGGCCTTCTAGAAGCTTTTCCACTTGTTCATGACAACATGAAAAATGCCCATTAAGAATTTTCAATAAAATTCTTATGAAATGAAATTAATTCACAAGGCCCAATGATCAAGTCATGGCCGAGTGATATTAAGTAGGGATGGCAATTTGGTCCGGACACGAAACACGAAACGGTTACGACACGATTTAAAGCGGATTTGGATCTCAATAAATGGGTCGGTTCTTAATTGGGTCGAACACGGTAACACGATTAAATAATAGGTCAAAACGACACGATTACGATAACACGATAAAAATCCAATTAACACGATTATTAAATGGTCGACACGAAACACGATTACGACCCGCACGAATATGACCCAATTAAAACGATTACGAATAATAGCACGATTACGATCCAGTTAAACACGATTAATATTATGTATGTAAAATTATTAATTTAAAACTATAAACATAAAATCAATATTCAATTAGTTGTTTTCAATTACTGATTTAACTAGTATGCCAAATGGGTGTTCTCATAATGACAATTTACAATCACAATAACAATAGTCTCGTAATAACATATCGTATTCCATTTTATTCGGTTTCAATTAAATTCAATTTATTTTGGACAATTACAATTCACATACACAATAACAATAATCTCATAATAACGTTTTGTATTCAATTTTATTTGATTTCAATTCAATTCATATCGAACAACCACAATTCACAATCACAATTACAATAGTCTCATAATAACGTATCGTATTCAATTTTATTTGATTTTAATTCAATTAAATTCATATCGAACAATTACAATTTACAATCCCAATATCAATAATCTCATATTAACGTTTTGTATTCAATTTTATTTGATTTCAATTCAATTCATATCGAACAACCACAATTCACAATCACAATAACATGAGTCTCATAATAACGTATCGTATTCAATTTTATTTGATTTCCATTCAATTCATATCGAACAACCACAATTCACAATCACAATAACAATAGTCTCATAATAACTTATCGTATTCAATTTTATTTGATTTCAATTCAATTAAATTCGTATCGAACAATTACAATTCACAATTCACAATCCCAATATCAATAGTCAAATAATAACGTATCATATTCAATTTTATTTAATTTCAATTCAATTCATATCGAACATCCACAATTCACAATCACAATAACAATAGTCACATAATAACATATCATATTCAATTTTATTTTATTTCCATTCAATTCATATCGAACAATCACAATTCACAATATCAATAGTTTAATATTAACGTATCATATTCAATTTTATTAGATTTCAATTCAATTCATATAGAACAATCACAATTCACATAGTTTCATAATAACATATCATATTCACTTTTATTTTATTTCAATTCAATTCGTATTGAACAATCGCAGACAATAGTCTCACAATAACATATCATATTCAATTTTATTTGTTTTCGATTAAATTCATATCGAACAATCATAATTCACAATTCACATATACACTAACAATAGTCTCATAATAACGTTACGTATTCAATTTTATTTTATTATTCGATATTAAATTCAATTAAATATCGAACAATCACAATTCAAAATTCAAATTATCATAGAAAATTTATTAATTCACTTTACATTACCAATGATATTTTTGTATGTAATTAACAAACTATTATTATTTCATATAATTATAAACTTTTATTATTATTTCATGTAACTATGAATTTTTATATTAATATTAAGATATTATATCCCTCCATAACATTCCCTCCTTTTTTTCCAATGAAATTCAATTTCAATCTAATATTTTTATTTTGTTTTACCTCTCTTTTTCAATTGATATTTGACTAATTCTTTGTTTGAAAAAAAAAACAATTAGGTCTGTGGCTCTATGCAACTTGTCATTAAAAGTCATTAAAATTTAAAAGTAATTATCATTAAAAGTCATTTCACCTATTTCATTGTACACGTTGCAGTTTGCAACATACTTTAAAAGGGAAAGATTAAATGTAAAGTAATATATATAATAATTTGTCTCAGAGAAAGCTCAATATCACTAAGTCCGAATGTCTAAACACGATTAAAACACGATTAAATAATCCATTTAACACGACTATTTAATGGTTTAATTTAAACGGTTATGGATCTGTAAAAAAATAAATGGTCGGATTTGGATCTAGACTTCAAACACGATTAATAAATGGTCGGATTTGGTTCTAACAATTATTTATGCAAACACGATTAACACGACACGATTACGACACGAACACGAAATTGCCATCCCTAATATTAAGTCATCAAATGAACTTGTCAAAAAAAAAAATATTGACATTCATTTCATCCTTTGTCTCAAAAGACAAAAATACCCTTTTGACTATTTTCGTTTTTGTTTTGACTTAGCTTCCAGTTTAACTATTCCTAATCGATGTGATTCGTGAAAGTGACCTCATGGACCCAAATGAACAAAGCTTGAGCTAAACACTTGGACTCAAAAGTTCACAAACCTTTTCCAAGTTTAGCTTAATGCCAACTGACTCCACTAAAGAGTTGACACTGAAAATCTCTCGGTTCAAATGAATTTATTTTCTACTCAAGAATTCAACCTAATTATGATGACCGGATCCACTGAATATTATCTATGTTTACCCTTCATGAATGTCATCAGCTAGTCGGGATGTACTAAATTACCATTTTACCCTTCTAGCTGTTATTTCCTCAACTCCTTTGTCGCTTGTGAATAAGTTAGAAACAATGTATTGAGGAGGAGCTAACAAGTCACATTGTTTCATCCAAAAGAGTCAGGACTCAATTTGGACACTGGCCAGTTCATTTATTCACACTCCAAGGAACAAAGCATGAGGTGACATACATTGCATTTCAGCAATCTTGTACATGAATTCCATATCTATGAGAACTTCACAAAGTTACTCATGACATTCTCACAACTTAGTACTTCACCAATAGGCCTTGTTCGGAATCACATAGTGAGTCCGAACTCTGACTTTCTCAAATGAGAATACGTAAGCTGTGAAATGGCATGTCTCATTTCAGGATTAAGGTAAGCATGATGCAATTCATACATAGTGACTTCGAGACATAAGAGGTTAAATGGTTTGTTCTTATCTTGTCTCTAGAAGTGCACTGGTCAATTCAGTACCTTCGGAAGATACCTAGAAGAACTATAGAGTCTCCAACTCTCAATACCTCATAACCAGACATCATAGATTCTTCTAACAATCATACTGAGGTCAATAGTCCTTTGACCCTAAGATTGCGAATATATCGTTTTAAGCAAACTACGAAGAGTTTGTTCATGCAAATCTATATTTGTCTCTTCGTAAGTTGTTAAGTTTGTTTATGGACTAAAAGACTAAGGTTTTATCATAAAGCTTCAAACAAAGAAAGAATGAATGAACGTTTCAACTTTATTATTAAATGAATAGGCAATTACAAGCAAGAGTCTTCATGAGAGTTTATTACATCAAATGTACAAAATAAAGACTACAACTCTTCTTGTGGGCACCATTGACAACAAACTCCCACTTGACTCAAAGAAGATGTGTGTAGTCCTTCATGCCTAATCCCTCACGATTTTGGTCGAAGACCTTGTTCGCTAGGGCCTTGGTGAATAGATCTGCGAGGTTGTCCACCGTTGAGATCTTCTTCACTTCCACGTCTCCGCGCTGCACGATCTCTCGAATCAAATGGTATTTCCTCTCAATATGCTTAGAGCGCTTATGGTTTCTAGGTTCCTTTGAGTTAGCGACAGCCCCACTATTTGTCACAATAAAGGGTCATGGGCTCGTCGACGGTTGAAACAACTTCCAAATACTTAAGGAATTTTCTAAGCCATACAGCCTCTTTGGATGCTTCACAAGCAGCCACATATTCTGCTTCCATTGTGGAGTCAGCAATGCAAGATTGCTTAATACTTCTCCACACAACAGCTCCACCATTAAGGATGAACACAGAACATGCTTAACAGCAATCCAGTGCTCGGGTCCAGGGTTGGATTGGAAACGGCTAACTACGCCAACGGCGAAACATATATCAGGTCTAGTGCAAAGCATAGCATACACGAGGCTTCCTACGGCAGAGGCGTAAGGAATCTTCCTCATGTCTTCAATCTCTTGTGCAGTCTTGGGAGACTGGTCCTTAGAGAGTGAAACTCCATGCCTAAAGGGTGTTTGACCCTTCTTGGAGTCTTGCATCGAGAAGCGATCCATCACCTTATCAATATAAGATGCTTGAGAGAGCGACAGGGTCCGGTTTTTCCTATCTCGAAAGATTTGGATTCCCAAAATGTGCGCGGCTTCTCCTAGATCCTTCATATCGAATTGCTTTGCCAGCCAGACCTTAACCTTAGATAACTTACCCACGTCATTACCAATGAGTAGTATATCATCGACATATAGTACCAGAAACACAACTTTGCCTTCGTGTATTAACTTGTAAACACAAGGCTCATCTATTGACTGTTCAAAGCCGAAGCTCTTTACAGTTTCATCGAATCTAATATTCCATGACCTAGATGCTTGCTTTAATCCATAAATGGACTTAAGCAACATAAAACCCTTGGTCTCTTGACCTTCTTCCATGAAACCGTCTGGTTGAGCCATGTAAATGCGCTCGTCAAGATTGCCATTCAGAAAAGCTGTCTTGACATCCATTTGCCAGATCTCATAGTCGAGAGCTGCAGCTATGGATAGGAGTATGCGGATGGATTTAAGCATCGCGACTGGCGAGAAGGTTTCTTCATAGTCAATCCCTTCTTGTTGGGTATAACCCTTTGCCACAAGTCGTGCTTTGAACGTCTCGACGTTCCCATCAGGACCCCTTTTCTTCTTGTATATCCACTTACACCCTACGGGTTTAATCCCTTCAGGAAGGTCTACAAGTTTCCAGACTTTGTTGACATACATCGAGTGCATTTCAACTTTCATGGCGTCAAGCCAAAGGTTTGATTCAGAACAAGCCATCGCTTGGCTATAGGAAACATGATCATCCATGTCAGAGACGGCTACGAGAGAGTCTCCATAATACATGTACCTGTCAGGCTTTTGAGTAGCCCTCCCACTACGTAGAAGTACTACTTGACGAGACTTTGATGAGTCAGGTTGTGTTTCAGTTGGGGTAAGAACAGTTCTTACAGATGAGGTAGAAGCTTCCTCACCCAACTTTTCTTCAAGCACAATTTTGCTTCTAGGTTTCGCATCCTTCATAAAGTCCTCCTCAAGGAAACAAGCATTCGTGCTAACGGAAGTCTTATCGTCCTCGGGACTATAGAAGGTAAAACCCTTGGTTTCCTTTGGATATCCAACGAACAGACACAATTCTGACCTACTAGCCAACTTGCTAGTCTTTTGCCTTAGCACGTGTGCAGGGCAACTCAAATTTTGATGCGGCCAAGATTCACTTTACGGCCAGTCCATCGTTCATAAGGAGTACCAAGAACCGTTTTGGACGGAACTTGGTTTAGAATATAAGCGGCTGTTTCGAGGGCATATCCCCAAAAGGAAAGAGGGAGTGATGAGTAACTCATCATTGATCTAACCATCTCCATAAGAGTTCGGTTTCTTCTCTCTGACACTCCGTTTTGTTGAGGTGTGCCAGGTGCGGTAAGCTGAGAAGCGATACCTTCTTCTTTAAGAAAGTCATCGAACTCTCCAGACATATACTCACCACCTCGATCAGATCGAAGGGTTTTGATCACTTTGCCAGTTTGCTTTTCCACTAAAGCCCTAAAGACCTTAAATACGTTAAAGGTCTCGGATTTGTGTTTGAGCAAATAGACAAAACCATATCTCGAGTAATCATCAGTGAAGGTAACGAAGTATTCGTATCCTCCATGTGCCTGTTGGTTGAGCGGACCACATACATCAGAATGTACTAGTTCCAGCAACTCAGTGGCTCTTCAATCCTTATCGGAGAAAGGTCGCTTAGTCATTTTTCCTTCTATGCGGGATTCACAAGTAGGTAATGAACCTATTGCAGAGGCTTGGAGTGGACCATCCCTCACAAGTCTCTTAATCCTATCTAGACTGATATGACCAAGTCTTAAGTGCCATAGGTATGTTGATTTTGTTAGATCAGAGGTTCAGAAAGTTTGATCCTTTTTGGCTCCCTAATTAGATCATTATCTATTTCGGTGTCTAAGATGGAAGGTTGAGTGGGATAAATGTAAAAAAGACCATTCTTCATACATGCATCAGTGACAAAAGAATTAGAAAAAGAAATACGAATTCCATTCTTTATAAACTTTAAATAATAATCTTGCTCGAAAAGTTGAGCAACAGATATTAGGTTTTTCCCAAAGGAAGGAACATAATAAACATTATTCAAATTTAAAGTTCGATCTTCAAAAGATAGCGTCACGGATCCCACAGCCTTCGCAGACACCACGCTCCCATCACCCCACTTGAAGCAGAAGTCGCCATCCTCTAAGCTTTTGCTTTTCCTAAAACCAGTTCAGGAGCAACAAATATGGTTAGTAGCAGCGGAGTCAATAATCCACGATGATACATTATCAGCTACTAAACAAGCTTCAGTAATAAGTACAATACCTTTTACTTTTGTTTTGAGGTAGGCGGGACAACCTTGTGGAGTGGGCAAAGCCGTACCTCACAAACAAACGGAGGCTTCTTCATGTAATGGATTCTCGCCTCGAAGGCCAGTACTCACTTAACTTGGCCCACAAGGCAGCCAACTTAGCGCTTCAATGCCTCTCCATAGATGCCAAGTACAGGCCAGACATGGACGAGGTCGTTCAGACTTTGGAGCAGCTTTTGGATCCAAAAGACGCGCATAAAGAGAACCAAATTGGCAACAGCGCTCTAAAATTGAGAAGTGGAGCCACAGGCAATTCCCCTGTGACTTCCTATCCGAGGCCTTCAAAATCTCCCCTTTTCGTCTAGGTCAAGGGGAGAGAGAGAGAATGTGTAGAATTATGACTTCAGTGAAACTGTTTAGGAAGAGGGTATTTACTTTGGTGAGAGTTAAAAGTATGACATTACAGCAAAGATTGCTCTCGTGTGTATAGTTTTTTGTTCTATATATGTTTGTACGAATGAATGCAAGTCTTCTACTGGAAAGATACATATATCTATATATACATTATTATATATATATAAATAGAAACCCGAATTTACTGTTCATTCAGTGTCAAAACACTGTTACACCGTTTGTTGAAATTACGAAAATGCCCTTTAATAGTATCATATCTACAAAAATGCCACTCTGATACAATAAAGACTATTGCAGTAAAAATTATAATTGTTCTCTGAAGTTCTTTTCCCAAAGCGAGTTCGCCACCAATTGTAGCAGCACCATCTGCTAAGTTCCCGAAAAGTCCCGAGATTATTTGACTTTTTCTCCTTTCATTGAATGATTCTCTAGACTTTTCCAGAAAAGTCATTTATTTTCCAAAGAGGTCATCTGATGATCCGATATATATATATATATATATATATATATATATATATATATATATATACCCTACCATTCTCCTCAAACCTGCAAAGAAACCCATCATTCTTAATAACCAGACTCCACATAATAATCCTTCATTTGCTTGCTTATTAAAATTTTCGGATTTTTCAGTTTAAAATCAATAAAAATTTCAACACACATATACGATCATGAATAATTAGAAACAAAAACACAACGGAAAAATCTATGCTACCTGAGATATAAGTGTGAAGCTATCTATCCATGTTCGAAGAGTGTTATTCAAATGTTAACATTAATCAGTATAAAAAAAATAAAAAATAAAAAATCAACCGCTATTCCCATAACCAAACAGAGATTTTTTTTTTCTCCCTAAACTCATCAAATAACCAAACATTTAAAATTCTATTTTCCTCTGATCTTTCTCAAAAATAAAATAGAAAACTCATGAATAAATCAATTACCAAATGAAAAAAAAGTACTTCGATCATTCATAAAAAAACTGACTGTATTGTTCAAATCCCACACAAACCCCAAATTTGATCCACCAAAACTCAATCAGAAAAGAGGAGAAATCAAGTATTTATTTACACACACAAAGCACAAATGGACACACGTATACACACATGAATAGACGCGTACTGACCTGTATACATGAAGTCATGATAAATAGGAGATTTCATATCTTGGTGTACCTATGAACACATATATAGAGTTATGAACATTACACATCACAGGAACGTACCTTCGAAGATGAACGTCCATCAAGGAACAAAAGGGTTTTCGCCCTAACCCTAAATCACAATCATAAGTGATTCCGAATCGATGCCGAAAGAATCATGGAATCGCATGTGAGCTTGATTGAGAGCTTTGACAAAGACGAAGCCGTGGAGAAAGAGAGAGAAACGATCGTCATTGTAAAAGAGAAAGAACAAGTTAAGTTGAAGAAACAAAAACGAACAATGTGACAAAAGATTTAGAAGAACTTATCATCGATCGGTGGGAGAAAGTGAAAATAAGAGAGAGAGAGAGAGAGAGAGAGAGAGAGAGAGAGAGAGAGAGAGATAACAATGCGCCTTCTTCTTCGTTTGAACCTTAGGTTGGTTCTTCTTCTCGGCATTGAGAGGTCTCTTCTTAGATCCAGAGGTGGAGGCAGTAGCATGTACTTCTCCTTGAGCCATCTTTTTCTTAGTGAGTGCCTTAGCGGTTTGAAGTTCCTTCATGAGCTCGATAACAGTGTACTCTAGCTTGTTCATGAAATAATTCAACTTGAAGGTATCAAAGGTTTCGGGGAGAGTTTCCAAGATCATATCTATTTTAGTCTCCCCATCAATCTCAGATTCAAGGATCTCCATTTCGTTTAGATAGCTAATGATCAGCATCATATGATCTCTAACGGGAGTTCCAGCCTTCATACGACAGTTCATGAATTGTCGGACCGCTTGTTGCCTAGCTTGACGTCCTTGCCCTCCAAACATCTCATGGAGATTGTAGAGCATATCGGTGGCAGTTTCGTAATCACGATGTTGTTGTTGCAACACATTTTTCATCGATGCCAAAATATAACACCTCGCAATCTCATCGGATCGAAGCCAGGCCGCCAGGGCGTCTTTTTCCTCTTGCGTCGAATCTTCATTCGTTTGAGGACAGTGGGTGGTGAGAACCCATTTGTGCTTGTCGACAGTAAGGACTATGTCGAGGTTACGTTTCCAGTCGACGTAATTGTCGCCTTCAAGTTTATTCGAGGAAATAATGGTTGAGAGAGGGTTGAGAGACACATTGTCTATAAAAGTTGAAACAAGTTTATGATTAGTCTTTGGTTTAGGATTTAAGTTTTATTAAGACTTTGTAAAATCCAAAGGTGTTATAAACCAAACGATAATTTACTCCCTCAAGAGAAGGCCGCAAAAAATCTCCATTTATAAGTAAATGATACATCATTAATGCTTAGCCAAGATGTCAATACACCAATTTTGACTAGCCACCTTTTAAACTTGTTTGATCACTCACATCCTTTCGCAGAGCCTCAAGGGAGGATTACTAGGGATTGAGCCTAAGTGTGCAACCAACCACTTAGTCCAAAAGGTCAACTTTGAAAAATAATCCCCCAAGGGGAGGCCTTGTCATCATCGTCTCACTCTCGGACGTAGCTCATTGAGCAATGATCGAAGCAAGAACGCCTTGGAGTACTCCAATTTAAGTGAGGGTCGCAAGAGCGGCTCTTAGTCCCACGTTAATTGCTTCTTTCATTAGTGTTGGGGATCGTGGGTTACAAACAACAAGTATAACCCTCCCACTTAGTTTTTTGAGTTGGTTCATCGACTCTTATAAGTTCGGAGACAGATTTCCTAGTTAAAGAGCGACAGAGCGGACAACTAGAAGAGAATCCTAGATCGACATGTTCAGAACAGTATTAGTGCATAAAGGCACAAGGTACATACTCGATCTTTTCCTATTTTTCTATTTCGGGAAAGTGCGTGAGGGAAGTGTGAACTTCAACTCACTCGAACACTTGAAAGTTTGAGATTACACATCTTTTTATTTTTCGGCTTGTCTACGAAGAGACCTCCCACTCAAAATTTCAAGAGCATATAGATTTTGAACATATGTGATATAGATATAGTTTTGAAAACATTTTGAAAACTTCTTTGATTTGGATGACAAAATATTTTCAAGTTTGAAAGTGAAAACGGTTTTTCAAAATTCAAACTAGTTTTGTAAAAATTCAATTTCAATTAAACTTTCAAAAATCAAAACATTTTAATCTTACACATCATGTTTGTAATCTTATGAAAAACATTTTTGCTCAAGAAATTTTTCTCATTAGAGTTCTATAACTCATGGTAGTGGGGCTGAAAATCCGGAATTCTAAAAACTGGAGTTTCGGAACAGCCGCGCACCTCAAAGTAAAATCGCCATAACTGGCGGCTCCGATGTCCGTTTGACCTGAAACCGGTGGCATTGGACAGAGGACAGACAGAGCTTTAATTTGGTTTAAGAATAATTAAATTTAGATTTCTGAGCAGAGAGTTATGCCACTTTTACTGCGGCTTTTACTCCAGCTCGAAGAAAAAGAAATAATTAAAGCTTAGTCCTTTTTAGGTGCGAAAAAGAATCGAGTGTAACGGAACGTTTTATGAAGGTTGCTAAAGATTTTATTTGTGTTTTATTAGCAAGGTAATAACATAAAATAAAAGAAATAACAACAAGCATAAAACGATTCAAATAAAAAAAAAAAACGAGCAAGACAATATAACTAGTCACAAAATTTTACTCGAAAACTCTCAAACCTTTAAAACACGTTTTTCAATATAAAAAATTAAAAAATTTTTGAACTGATTCTAATGTGTTTTAAAAACATCCCAAAATCATAGAAAATCAACATGATTTTTAATTTAAAGGCATGAGCAATAAATTAAAAAAAAATCTAAGATAACAATTCTAACTTGTCACAAAATTAGTAAACTTTCGAAAATGATTTTCAAGCTCATAATTTTAAAAACATGTACATGCTAATCTTTGACCATAGCTCTGATACCATTTGTTGGAATTGATCTAGGGTTTAAGAAAAAGTTTAACGCTTCGCAAAGCGGCGGAATTTTAAAAATTTTCTTTTCAAGTAAAAACAGTTTTTTACTAACTTAGACAAAGAGCAAGTACATGTAATTTAAAACTATTATGAGTATAGAAGTTTACTAAACTTTCTTGAAGCTTGAACTTTGAAGAAGCTTTTGGAAAGTTTGCAACGCTCGTCTCCCCTCGCAGCACGTCTCTCTTTCTTTCCTCGGCACCTCGAGCAACCACGATGGTTTCTATCACTAAATCACTCGAAATAAAAGGAAACAGTGAGTGGGCACTTTTAAACACTACGACTTAAGAACGAGTCTTGAAGTCGCAGAGCTAAACACTAGGTCAAAAGAGGACCTAGGTTCCAAGACAAAAAATCGAAAATAAACTAGAGAGAGAGAGAGAGGGGCGGCAACCACAAGTTCTAGTGAGAGAGACTCTCAATCTCTAACTTATGTGGAATGAGAAAAATGAGAAGAATGAGGCTCCTATTTATAGGAGAGGTCTTACCTTCAATAAGGTAGTTTCCTCTTCTATAGAATATCACATTTTAATGAGCCAATTTCCTCTTTTCCTCTAAGACATACTCGGCCAAGGTAGGCTTCATTAAGCCTTGGATTTGTTTCCTTTTTTGTTCCTTGCCTTGCTTCTTTCTAAACTTGGGCGCCTACCTCATTTCCCTTAGAGGAAATTTGTTTCCTCTTTTTCTTTTGGCAAGTATCTTCATACATTTATGCACAAAATATTCGCTCTATCTCTTGGGTATGTTGGGCGCCTATCTCATTCAAGAAAGGCCTTCTAGAAGCTTTTCCACTTGTTCATGACAACATGAAAAATGCCCATTAGGAATTTTCAATAAAATTCTTATGAAATGAAATTAATTCACAAGGCCCAATGATCAAGTCATGGCCGAGTGATATTAAGTCATCAAATGAACTTGTAAAAAAAAATATTGACATTCATTTCATCCTTTGTCTCAAAAGGCAAAAATACCCTTTTGACTATTTTCGTTTTTGTTTTGACTTAGCTTCCAGTTTAACTATTCCTAATCGATGTGATTCGTGACAGTGACCTCATGGACCCAAATGAACAAAGCTTGAGCTAAACACTTGGACTCAAAAGTTCACAAACCTTTTCCAAGTTTAGCTTAATACCAACTGACTCCACTAAAGAGTTGACACTGAAAATCTCTCGGTTCAAATGAATTTATTTTCTACTCAAGAATTCAACCTAATTATGATGAGCGGATCCACTGAATATTATCTATGTTTACCCTTCATGAATGTTATCAGCTAGTCAGGATTTACTAAATTACCATTTTACCCTTCTAGCTGTTATTTCCTCAACTCCTTTGTCGCTTGTGAATAAGTTAGAAACAATGTATTGACGAGGAGCTAACAAGTCAAATTGTTTCATCCAAAAGAGTCAGGACTCAATTTGGACACTGGCCAGTTCATTTATTCACACTCCAAGGAACAAAGCATGAGGTGACATACATTGCATTTCAGCAATCTTGTACATGAATTCCATATCTATGAGAACTTCACAAAGTTACTCATGACATTCTCACAACTTAGTACTTCACCAATAGGCCCTGTTCGGAATCACATAGTGAGTCCGAACTCTGACTTTCTCAAATGAGAATACGTAAGCTGTGAAATGGCATGTCTCATTTCAGGATTAAGGTAAGCATGATGCAATTCATACATAGTGACTTCGAGACATAAGAGGTTAAATGGTTTGTTCTTATCTTGTCTCTAGAAGTGCACTGGTCAATTCAGTACCTTTGGAAGATACCTAGAAGAACTATAGAGTCTCCAACTCTCAATGCCTCATAACCAAACATCATAGATTCTTCTAACAATCATACTGAGATCAATAGTCCTTTAACCCTAAGATTGCGAATATATAATGTTTTAAGCAAACTACGAAGAGTTTGTTCATGCAAATCTACATTTGTCTCTTCGTAAGTTGTTAAGTTTGGTTATGGACTAAAAGACTAAGGTTTTATCATAAAGCTTCAAACAAAGAAAGAATGAATGAACGTTTCAACTTTATTATTAAATGAATAGGCAATTACAAGCAAGAGTCTTCATGAGAGTTTATTACATCAAATGTACAAAATAAAGACTACAACTCTTCTTGTGGGCACCATTGACAACAGAATCAGTAACTAATTACTTTTGGTTAGTTACCCGATTTCCTTGGAAGAATAATATCGGATTTGGAGAATCCGATTGATTTGATTTTTAGCGCAGGATTTGGGAACCAAACCATATATATATATATATATATATATATATATATATATATATATATATATATTCCACCTAGACGATATGTATGGTCCTCTGGTTCTTTAATTGTTTGGCAAATTCACGAACCACAGTTCTTGTGTCTGTCTCTCCATTTTAGAGATTCTCATCGACAATAGACTTAGAACAACTCACAGTTTATGTACCGTCGTATTGAGTGCGATATCATGTTTTGCATATTGATGTGCTATTGATCTTTGGGAGAAGATTGAGTGAAACATAGAGAGAGAGAGATAGAGAGAGTGAGAGTCTCTAGACCTGAGGGGAGCTCGAATTCACATTGATTGAAGATAATCAAAGATAGAGGTGTTTGCGAATGACAGCTTTGTCAAACTTAATATTCCTATAACTTTGATTGATTATGGTTGATTGTTTTCACTTGGACGTATCAGTCCCCTGAGTAGGTTGTTTATACCGAACAAGGTTACCACTTGTCTTGTGTTTTTTTTTTTTTTTTTGCTTTCTGTTTGATTGTTTGCTATTTATCTTCTTGATTAATCTGATTAAAAACAAAATCAATAAATAGTTCAACCTACAACCTGAACAACCATCTTAACCACATTAAGTAATTCCTGAGCTGGTCTAGACATGGTGTTTACAGTTGAGGAAATCATAAGAATCAAGGGCAATTGTCGGACATTTTAGTCTTTTTATCTTGCTGCCGCGCGTGAGTTGGCATTTTAATGTGTTGTCAAGCTCGTATTGGATGGTTTGTATTTATGTTTTGTTTGTTAATAACTCATATTCAAAGTTGTTATCAACTTTTGTCATTCAATAAGAAAAAAATGATTCATTTTTCTTTCTCCGATTCCATTCGCTTCTCTCTCAACCTTTCTCGATCTTCTTCTAACTTCTAAAGGCTTTGGTCGTCATATGCTATAAGAGCTCATTCCGCTCTTCTCTTCATGATCCAAGCCTCAACTCTTCTCCTTATCTTGGTTGCGCACTCTTTACCGATCATCATCAATGGCTGTTGGAATTGATCTAGGGTTAAGAAAAGAGTTAACGCTTCGAGCAAGCGGCATAAATTAAAAATTTTCTTTTAAACAAGTAAAATGATTTTACTAACCTAGACAAAGAGCAAGCACATGTTTATATTTAAAACTATCTAAAAGCAATACTCGTTTAATAACCTTTGTGAAGCTTGAACGTTGAGAAGCCTTAGAAAGGTTGAAACGTTCGTTTTCCCACGCTGCTCGTCTTTCTTCGTTTTTCGGGAAACTCGAGTAACCACGAAAGTTTCTATCACATGAATCACTCGAGAGAGAAAGGAATTAGAGGGTGGGTACTTTTAAACACGGCAACTCAAGAACAAGTCTAAGAGTCGAAGAGCTAAAACACTAGGTCAAATGTGGACCTAGGTGCCAAAACGAAAACGAAAAAGAACTTAGAGAGAGATAGGGAGAGGGGCGGCCAAGCTAGAGAGAGAAGCTCTCAATCTCTAAAACTTTGGAATTAAAATAAGAGGAATGAGTGCTCTAATTATAGGAGAGAGATTACCTTCAACAAGGTAGTTTCCTCTTCTATAGAATATCACATATTCATGAGCAAATATTGCCCTTCATCCTATTGAGTCACACAGCCAAGGCATGTCTTCTAGAAGCCTTGGTTTTGTTTCCTCTTTTATTTTTCTTCTCCCCTGACTCTAGTTGGCCGATCCCCTTCTTTCCTCATGGAGGAAATTTGTTTCCTCTTTTTCTTTTGGCAAGTATCTTGATACATCAATGCACAAAAATTCGTCTCTCTTTTCTTTTGGGTTGGACGGCCAAAACACCTTCTAGAAGGTGCTTCTAGATTTTTCTTCATTTGTTCATGACAACATAAGAAAGGCCCATTAGGAATTCTCAAGTAAAATTCCATGAAATGAAATTAATCCTCAAGGCCCAAAATCTTATCATGGGCGAGTGGTTTATTTGTCATCATATGAAAATGTCAAAAAATTTATCGACATTCACTTCATCCTATGTCCAAAAAGACAAAAATACCATTTAGACAATTTTCATAAAACTTGTCTCGTTCTTGTTTTGACTTAGCTTCTAGTTTAACTAATCCTAATTGATATGATTTGTGACAGTGACCTCATGGATCCAAATGAACAAAGCTTGAGCTAACATACTTGGACTCAAAAGTTCACAAACTTTTTCCAAGTTTAGCTTAATGTCAACTGACTCCACTAAAGAGTTGACACTGAGAATCTCTCGGTTCAAATGAATTTATTTTCTACTCAAGAATTCAACTTAATTGTGATGATTGGATTCACTGAATATTATCTATGTTTAACCTTTATGAATATCATCAGCTAATCGGGATTTACAAAATTACCACTTTACCCTTCTAGCTGTTATTTCATCAACTCATTTGTCGCTTGTGAATAAGTTAGAAACAATGTATTGACGAGGAGCTAACAAATCACATTGATTCATTTAAAAGAGTCATGACTCAATTTGGACACTGGCCAGTTCATTTATTCACATTCCAAAGAACAAAACATGAGGTGATATACATTGCATTTCAGCAATCTTGTACATGAATTCCATATCTATGAGATTTTCACAAAGTTACTCATGACATCTTCATAACTTAGTACTTCACCAATAGGTCCTGTTCAGAATCACATAATGAATCCAAACTCTGACTTTCTCAAATGAGAATACGTACATATCTCATTTAAGGATTGAGGTAAGCATGACGCAATTCATACGTAGTGACTTCGAGACATAAGAGGTTAAATGGTTTGTTTTTATCTTGTCTCTAGAAGTGCACTGATCAATTTAGTACCTTTCAGAAGATACCTAGAAGAACTATAGAGTCTCCAACTCTCAATGTCCCATAATCAGACATCATAGATTCTCCTAACAATCGTACTGGGATCAATAGTCCTTTGATCCTTAGATTGCGAATATATTGTTTTAAGCAAACTATGAAGAGTTTGTTCATGCAAATCTACATTTGTCTCTTCATATGTTGTTAGGTTTGTTCAAGGACTAAAGACTATAGATTATCATAAAGCTTCAAACAGACATGGAAGAATGAATGAACGTTTCAACTTTTATTAATAAATAAGCAGTTACAAGCAAGAGTCTTCGTGAGACTATACTACATCAAATGTACATAAATAGAGACTACAACTCTTCTTGTGGGCACCATTGACAACAATGGCGAGCAAAGGAGTTCCATCGCTTGGCATATTCAGCTGAGGTTACGTCTCAGTGATTGCAGATAGATGGTCCTCTTTAATCCGTTCTTCTTGCATTATTCAGATTTACTATAGATACAATTATTGTTATTCAGTTGTTGAATAGTGAAAATTATATATCCTTGGGATATCTATGTCGCTTGGTCCGTGAAGAACAAATTGGGCATTGATGATGGTACTAAGCCCAAACCACCAACGGGTGACCTCAATATATGCAATTCTCGAAGTCTCAACAATATTATTGAGATTTACTATAGGTACAATTATTGTTATGCAGTTGTTGAACAGTGAAAATTATATATCCTTGGGATATCTATGTCGCTTGGTCCGTGAAGAACAAATTGGGCATTGATGATGGTACTAAGCCCAAACCACCAACGGGTGACTTCAATATATGCAATTCTCGGAGTCGCAACAATATTATTGAGATATCTTGGATCTTATTTAGCATTGGTGCCCACAAGAAGAGCATTAGTCATAACTTATATACATTTGATGTAATAAAGTCTCACGAAGACTCTGCTTGTAACTGCTGAATAATTAATAAAAAGAACTTTCATTCATTCTTCCTTGTTTGTTTGAAGCTATATGATAAACCTTAGTCTTTAGTACTTAAACAAACCTAACAACAAATGAAGAGTCAAATATAGATTTGCATGAACAAACTCTTCATGGTTTGCTTAAAATGGTATATTCACAATAGGATCAAAGGGCTATTGATCTCAGCATGATTGTTAGGAGAACCTATGATGTCTAGTTATGAGACATAGAGAGTTGGAGACTCTATAGTTCTTCTTAGGTATCTTCTGAAGATACTGAATTGACCAGTGCACTTGTAGAGACAGTATAAGAACAAATCATTTAACCTCTTATGTCTCGAAGTCACTATGTATGAATTGCATCATGTTTACCTCAATCCTGAAATGAGACATATCATTTCATAGCTTACATACTCTCATTTGAGAAAGTCAGAGTTCTAGATTCACTGTGTGATATAGACAAGACATATTGATGAAGTACTAAGTTATGAAGATGTCATGAACAACTTTGTGAAGATCTCATAGATATGGAATTCATGTACAGGATTGCTGAAATGCAATGTAAATCACCTCGTGCTTTGTTCCTTGGAATGTGAATAAATGAACTGGTCACTGTCCAAATTGAGTCATGACTCTTTTGGATGAATCAATGACTTGTTAGCTCCTCATCAATACATTGTTTCTAACTTATTCACAAGTGACAAATGAGTGGAGGAAATAACAACTAGAAGGGTAAAATGGTAATTTTATAAATCTCATCTAGTTGATGATATTCATGAAGGGTAAACATAGATAATATTCAATGGATCAACTCATCACAATTAAATAGAACTTTGAGTAGAAAATATATTCATTTGAACCGAGAGATTTTCAGTGTCAACTCTTTAGTGGAGTCAGTTGACATTAAGCTAGAACTTGGAAAAGGTTTGTGAACTTTTGTGTCCAGGCATGCTAGCTCAAGCTTTGTTCATTTGGATCCATGATGTCACTACTACAAGTCATTAGAGTATGATTTGTTAAACTAGTAGCTAAGTCAAAACAAGTTCAAGTGTTGAACTAGACAAATTTTATGAAAATTGTCTAATAAAGGGTAATTTTGTCCATAAGATTTTGGACATTGTCGTATGATGACAATGTGAATTGATCCACACGGCCATAAATGAGAATTGAGCCTTGAGGATTGAATTTCATTTTATGTGAAAATTCTACAGGGGCTTTTTTTGTTTTGTTATGAACAAATAGAGAAACATCTAGAAGCTTGTTCTAGATGAGAATTTTGTGCACACCATCAAGAGAAAGAGTGGATTATTTTGTGTACTGATGTTTGAAGATACTTTCCAAAAGAAAAAAGAGGAAATAAATTTGTAGCATGATGCTACACACATGGACGGCCAACATAGGAGGAAAAAGGGAAATTTCCAACCTTGGTATTATGATAGGAATGTGAAATAAAGATTATGCTCGTGAATATGTGATATTCAATAGAAAAGAGGAAACTACCTCTTCAAGGCAATCTTTCTGCCTATAAATACCACACCTCATTCACAAGATTGAGAACACACAAGTTTTGAAATTGAGAGTCTCTCTCTCTCTCTCTCTCTCTCTCTCTCTCTCTCTTTTGTTTTGGCACCTAGGTCCTCATTAGACCTAGCGTTTTGTATTAGCTCTTTGCCTCTAAGACTAGTTCTTAAGTCATTGTGTTTAATAGTGCCCACAAACTAAATCATTTCTAAACTCGAAGACTCTAGTGGTAGAAACTATCGTGGTTACTCAGGATTCAAGAAGACACGAAGGAGACCAGCTAAGTGGGGAGACAAGCAATTCAACGTTTCCAAAAGCTTCTCAATGCCCAAGCTTCAAGCGAGGTTGGTACCGAGTGAAAACTCATTATAGTTTTTTATTTTAGATTACATGTTTATGCACTTTGTCTAGGTAGTAAAATCGTTTTACATGTTTTAAAGAATTTTTCATATTCCACCGCTTGCTAGAAGCGATAAATTATTCTTAATCCTAGATCTATTCCAACATCTTAAACACTATGTGTAAGGAGATCTCGGCGAGTGAGTTCTTACGTTAATCGTGATAGAGATCTGGAAGGATCTTGAAAAGAGATTCCAATAGAGCAACAGACTAAGGGTCGTACAACTACACACCGAAGGTTGGTACCGAGTGAAAACTCATTATAGTTTTTTTATTTTAGATTACATGTTCATGCACTTTGTCTAGGTAGTAAAATCGTTTTACATATTTTAAAGAATTTTTATATTCCACCGCTTGCTAGAAGCGATAAATTATTTTTAATCCTAGATCTATTCCAACATCTTAAACACTATGTGTAAGGAGATCTCGGCGAGTGAGTTCTTACGTACAACTACACACCGAATAAGTCCATTTTGTAAGAGATCCATTGATATGTATTTCACCAAACTCTAATCTATCCGGCAAGGGCTAAACAACTTTTGTCTGGAATTGTAGTTGTGGCAAATGTACATGTGCAGACATTAAAGATGTGAACGCATTTCTTCAAAGTGAATATGTGATGCAACTCTTGATGGGATTAAATGAGACTTTCACTCATGATAGAGGCTAAGTGCTATGATCTTATCCCTTCGATCCAAAAGTATTGGCAATGGTTTCTCAATAAAAGAAATAAATATCATTGGGATGGGATCTGGTCACCACTTCATATTAAACTAGCTCAATTGCCAAGACTTTCAAAGCGAACAAGAAAAATTCAACAAGAACGATCGGCCAGTTTGTGCATAATGTAAGATGGTTGTCCATATCATGAAAATATGTTACAAATTTCACGGTTATCCTCCTAGATATAATCCAATAGTGAATGAAAAGCCAATGTTGTAGAGGAGATTGGGAGTCAATTTGATGGATCAGGAGAAGCCTCGGTTCTGTTGAACAACCTCACTCAAGATCAGTGTCATCAATTGATCAATATGCTCTCCAACGTTCTTATATCTGCAACAATGCAAGAAAAGTCATCTGACATAGTATGGTACCTTAGGCCACATGTTCTTCTTTCTTCTTGAATAGTCCCAATTGTATTATTATTTCTGATCATATGCGGATTTTTTAGTATGGATCCTCTAGACATATTTGCTCGCATAAGAATCTTTTTGTTCACTTATTAAGCATTTACAAAACTCCAATGTGACTCTTCCTAATCATACCATTATTCATGTTCATTTTTGTGGCAATGTTAGGATCAATCCAGAGCTTCTATTGCACGATTTTTTTTTTTACTTATTATTGGTAAAGAAAAACTAGACAGAGTATTTTTGAATAAAAGAAGCAACAACTATTATTGTATTCGTTGATGATTTTAAAGGCACGCATGCCTACAAGCTTTATACAGAGAGTGATGTATGAAGGGATAAGAATGCAAGCTGTCAAGACAGCCTGGCAGGGATATTCCCGTTGTGATACCAATCCTTGTCAAGTCTCAGTCACCAATAGGAGAGCTACTGTTTGTACGAGAAGAGGAGAGGCTGACACGTGTGGAGTGGTCCAAGCCAAGCTGAGCGGGAAAAGCTTACTTTGGAGAAAGAGGAGCGGGAGAATGGATAAGGATTAAAACGACAGTGTCAAGTTTGATCTTTTGGTTTCACTGTCGTTTTATATCACTTAATATTCCCCCTCATTTCTAGTGCTCCCAATGGTATCACCTTGAGCTTGTTCCTGAGTTTCTCAAAGAAGCTTCCAGAGAGAGGCTTCGTGAAAATATCTGCGGCTTGGTCTGTGGCTGGGACATGGTTTACGCACAGAGTTTTGCGAGCGATCTGTTCCCTGACAAAATAAAGATCAAGCTCTATGTGTTTCGTTCTTGCGTGCAGCACCGGATTGGCGGAGAGTGAGACTGTCCCCAGATTGTCACACCAAATCACTGGAGTTTTTGGTTGTTTGATTCTGAGTTCCTGAAGTAGTGACTTGAGCCAGAGTAACTCAGCGGTTGTAGAGGCTAGAGCTCTATATTCTGATTATGTGGAGGATCGGGACACGGTGCTTTGTTTCTTTGACGACCAAGCGACTAAATTGCCTCCAAAGTATATGCACAGCCCTGTTGTGGACTTCATGTCATCAATGTCTGTTGCCCAATCAGCATCGGAGAAGCCAACCAAGTTGAGCGCATTTGACAGAGACATGTGAAGACCGTGACTAAGGGTGCCTTTCAGATATCGAAGAACACGCTTGAGGGCCTTCCAATGTCGATCCAAGGGGCAGTGCATAAACTGGCTGAGCTTGTTAACGCTGTAGGAGATCTCTGGCCGCGTGATGTTGGCGTATTGCAAGGCTCCGACGATGCTACGATATTTGGTGCCCTCCTCAATAGGATCACCATCGTAGGCCGAGAGCCGAAGATTCGAGATCATTGGAGTAGGTGAGGCAGCAGCACCGTCCATGCCAACACGCCTGAGAAGATCCGAGATGTAGGCCGACTGACTAAGATGAAGTCCGGTGGTTGTAGGAGTGACCTCGACACCAAGAAAGTAGTGAAGGGGACCAAGGTCTTTAAGAGCAAATTGTTGATGAAGAAGACCGGTGAGAGAGTTGATTTCCGAGGAGGAACTCCCAACAACGATAATATCGTCTACGTACACCAATAAGAACACCGTGGAGTTGTTGGTAAAGCGAAGGAACAACGAGTTGTCAGCTCGAGAGTTGACGAAGCCGGCGTGAAGAAGCCAAAGTCGGAGTTTTTCAAACCATGCCCTTGGGGCTTGCTTCAATCCGTAAAGAGCTTTATGCAAGCGACACACATGAGCTGGTTTGGATGGGTCTTCAAAGCCGGGAGGTTGCGCCATATATACTTCTTCATCAATGGTGCCGTTGAGAAAGGCATTGTTGACGTCGAGTTGTCGAGTGGGCCAACCAAAGGAGAGAGCAATCGTGAGGACGATACGGATCGTAGTTTGCTTGACAACGGGCGAGAAAGTCTCGGTGAAATCAAGACCAGCGACTTGATTAAAGCCTTTAGCGACGAGGCGGGCTTTGAGTCGTGATACAATCCCATCAACGCGTTTCTTGACGCGGTACACCCATTTAGAGCCGATGATGCGACGATTGGTTGGTGCTTCGACAAGAGACCAGGTTTGATTGCGATGAAGAGCATGAATCTCTTCATTCATTGCTGCTGCCCAGCCGAAAGATTGAGCAGCCTCAGAGAGAGACTCCGGTTCACGGGGTTCGGTAAGTGACGAATGAGCAGCGAAGACCTTAGGTTTGAAAACCCCAGCCTTAGAGCGAGTCGTCATGCAGTGGGTGTTTCCAGGATGCTCGGTGAGTGAGAGCTCCTTAGTCTGTTCCTGAACACAAGGAGAAGAAGCAACGATGTCATCTTGGACATCGGGATTAGTAGATGGTGAAGCAAAATCTTGGGAAGGAATAGGAGTGGTATCCTCAGCGGTTTGCTCATGGATAGTCAAGGATTGATTGGTGGCGGAAGATGGTTGTGTGGGCGGTTGGATCACAACTAAAGAGGGTGGGGGAAAGAAGTTTGTGACATGATGACTATTGAGATCCGTTGGGGAGTTGGCAAAAGGAAAGGTGTTTTCATCAAAGGAGACATCCCGAGAGATGAAGAGGCGATTTTGGGAATCAATACACTTGTATCCTTTGTGTTGGTTGCTATAGCCGATGAAAGTGCAAGGTTTGGACCTAAATTGTAGCTTGTGAGTGTTGTAGGGTCGAGTGTGAGGATAGCTAGCGCAACCAAAGACCTTTAGAAAAGAGTAATTGGGTGTTACCTTGTGAAGGATCTCGAGGGGGGTCTTGTGCTTGAGAGTCTTTGACGGGAGTCTGTCGATTAGAAAGACTCTTGAGGTGAAGGCATCTTCCCAAAATCGAAGTGGGAGATTGGATTGGGCAAGGAGTGTAAGGCTGGATTCAACAATGTGACGGTGTTTACGCTCAGCGGTGCCGTTTTGCTCAGGTGTGTGGGGACAGGAAAGCCTATGAAGGATTCCGTGTTTGGAGAAAAAGGGTTGTAGTGACCGGTACTCCCCTCCCCAATCACTTTGGATCATTTTGATGGTTGTATTAAATTGGTTTTCAATCATTTTTTTGAAGTAAACGAAAGTGTCAAAGACTTCAGATTTAGTTTTTAGTAGGTAAATCCATGTGTATTTTGAGTGAGCATCAATGAAGTTTACATAGTATCTGAAACCGCTTCGAGAAATGACCGGAGAGGGCCCCCACAAATCAGAATGAATCAAGGCAAAAGGCTCATTGTAAACAGTAGTAGATGAAGAAAAAGGTTGTTTGTGACTCTTTCCCAAGTGACAAGCTTGACAAAAATGGAAGGTACTTTTCATTTCTTTGAGCAAATTACAACTTTGAAGAATTTGTTGCACAACTATACTTGATGGGTGTCCAAGGCGTCGGTGCCAAATGTCCATTGAAGATTGGGCATTGGCTTCGAACGCCTCTTTTGGAAGAGCTGGACTAGAGACACTAGATAAACATAGACCAGTGTTTTTGATTGAAGGTAAAGGCTGATTGAGACTAGTTCGAAGTGATTTGGTGTGTGGCGAAGCTTGAGGATCATGATGAGTGTTGAGATGGAAACGGTAGAGACCCCGATCAAGACTCCCTCGCAGTAGCACCTCCCCCGTGGCCTGGTCCTTTACAAGACAAAAATTTGGGTGAAATTCAAAATAAACGTGATTGTCAAGAGCAAATTGTGAAACACTTAGGAGGTTTTTTGTGATATGAGGTACATGGAGCAGATTTGAGAGTAAAAAGGTGGTAGAGTTTTTTTAGGAAACTATAGATGAGCCAACATGAGAGATACGCAAACCTGCACCATTTCCGACAAGAAGTTTGCTGCCACCATTATACTCCGAGCCAAGGTTGAGGTTGCTGAGGTCATTCGTCACGTAGTTGGTGGCTCCAGAGTCTGGGAACCAGCTTGAGTTGTCGGTGGAGTCGTTTGAAGTAGAGATGTTGGTCGAGAAGGCAGAGGAGTTGTTGTTGTTGTATCCACCATCGGGGCCTGCCTGACGTGATGACGCTGGTGACGAGCCGGAAAAGAATGAGTCAAACCTGTAGAAGCACAGTTGAACGGTGTGGCCCATTTTTCCACATAGTTGGCACTGGACACGGCTGTTGTTGTTCCAGCCTCTGCCTCCACGCCCTCGTCCACGGTGATTGCCTCTGCCTGACGGTTGAGGGTTGCTTGGTGGTCCTTGCTGGAAGGAGGTCTTTCTTGGAGGCTGGTGAGGTGACTGGGAAGCGAACTGAGCAGATGGAGCCACTATATCTCCGGCAGGGTCGAGCCTCGTTTCAAAGCTCAGAAGGAGTGCTGCAACATCCTTCAGAAGAAAGGGCTCCGTCTTCGAGGTGATAGGAACAACCACTGGATCGTACTCATGTCCAAGCCCGGAGAGGATGTGGAGGATCTGGTCGTCTTCGCTGAGCTTGTGACCTGCGGAGGCAAGAACATCGGCGTACGCCTTCATCTTGGTGAGATATTCCCTCATGGTTAGACTCCCTTTCTTGAGAGTTTGGAGTTGGAGCTTGTACTGCATGATTCTGGCACGAGATTGGGAGGCAAACGACTTTTCTAGTGAATCCCAGATTTCACTGGCCGTTTCAAAGCCCACCATGTTGACAAGCACCGACTCCGACATGGAAGCCAACAGCCAAGAGGCAAGAAGTTGGTCCTGTCTGACCCAGGTGGTGTATTCACCATTGGGTTGGCCTTGAATGGCACGCCCGGTGACTGGATTTGATGCTTCAAAGAACTCCGTTGGTTTTGGTATTTTTCCAAACAGAAAGCCTTCAAGGCCATAGCCCCTGACATTGGAGAGAACTTGTTGCCTCCACACCAAATAGTTTGTGTCTGAGAGTCTAATGGTGAGAGATTGGTTGGAGGGATTTATGAAGTAGGATTGAGGTGTTTGTGGGATGGAGGTTTGACCTTCGGTCTGAGAGCTTTGCTCTAGGGGAGTGGGTAGGTTTGTCATTCCTGGTATTGCTCTGATACCATAAAGAAAAACTAGACAGAGTATTTTTGAATAAAAGAAGCAACAACTATTATTGTATTCGTTGATGATTTTAAAGGCACGCAGGCCTCCAAGCTTTATACAGAGAGTGATGTATGAAAGGATAAGAATGCAAGCTGTCAAGACAGCCTGGCAGGGATATTCCCGTTGTGATACCAATCCTTGTCAAGTCTCAGTCACCAATAGGAGAGCTACTGTTTGTACGAGAAGAGGAGAGGCTGACACGTGTGGAGTGGTCCAAGCCAAGCTGAGCGGGAAAAGCTTACTTTGGAGAAAGAGGAGCGGGAGAATGGATAAGGATTAAAACGACAGTGTCAAGTTTGATCTTTTGGTTTCACTGTCGTTTTATATCACTTAATAATTGGTTTAAGAGGAAATGATGGCAAAAATCCCTCAAGTTTTAGGAAACAGCTAATATAATCCATATTTTTTATTTTGAACGGTAAAGTCTCTAATCTTGAAAATTACACATTCCGTTGGTCCCTACTGCTATATAACGTTAAATTGTTAACAGAATCAATATTTAAACGTTTATTTTGTAAAATAAATCAAAAATAAATCATTAAAACATTTAAAAAAGGTCCACCACTGCCATATTCTGTGGTGGGTTTAAAGCGTGTGATGGGGTTGAGCAAGCTCTCCCGAGTCGCCGACGTCTTTGCGAAGCGGCTCCAAGACCCGCAACGACTCGCCGACGAGACCTGCTCGGCGCTCCACCACGGGTTCAGGCCGGCCGGCGTGGCCGTCGTTCTCCAGTGCGAGCACCTCCAATTCCCGAGCCTCCATTCGCCGACCCTCGTTCCGACCTCGAAAGGACGGGTTAAGTCCGTGGTCTGCTCCGGCTCGTGGGTCTTCGAGGACGGAGGCTCCGCGGCCTGGGCAGAGTTCTTGAGCCTGCTTAAGTTCCTAGGGAGCATGGTGGACCGGGATCGCGATCGGAGCCGGCCTTGGTGCTCGTTCCGGGTCCTCGGCGGTGGGTCCTCGAAGATCGAACCGGCGATGGACGCGGCCGTGGCTTCGATCATTGGGTCGCTCGAGGAAGACCCGACGAGGAAAGAGCTCGCGTGCACGCCTGCGCGGTTCGTCGGGTGGCTTGGAAACTTCCGGAACGTCGAGATGGAGACGAAGCTCGCGAACGGGTTCGGCGGCGGAGAGAAGCGGATCGAGTCGGAGCTGAACTTTCCATTTTGGTCTCAGTGTGAACGCCACTTGCTTCCGTTCCACGGCGTTGTTCACATCGGCTACATGTGCGACGGCGAAAGCGAAGCGGTCCCAATCCGGGTCGGACCTCTTGTCTCCAGTCGATAGTCCATTATTTTTTATTTATTTTACAAAAAAAAATGTTTAAATGTGAATTCTGTTAACAATTTAACAAAATATAGCAGTAGTGACTAACGGAATGTGTAATTTTCAAGATTAGAGACTTTTACCGTTCAAAATAAATAATAAAGATTATGTTAGTTGTTTCCTAAAACTTAAGTGATTTTTGGCGTCATTTTCTCTTGGTTTAATATTTAACTTTTGTTGGTGCTTGAACAGGTGATTCATATATGGATATGTTTTCTAACACTCTGGTTTTGTGATTCAGTACACCAATTACCAAAAAATGATTGGCGAGGTTGAGAGGACTTGCGATCTTTACATGTTAATCACCCAGTCATGCTACTGTCAAAATTTTATGTGCACAAACTCGGAATAATAGATAAGGTCATTACGACTTAAGAAGTTAAAAGGCAAGCGAAAATACTTTGTGACTCAAATTTTTTTCCTTGTATTGTTTTCCCTCTTGCAAAGCACCATATACTTTGGGACCATATTATGTGCCATGCTGATTAGGTCATCGTTTCTCTTACTCTAGTAGATGACTGTACTAGGCAGTGTTGGATATTCATATTGAAACATAAATGTGATGCGAATGCTATTATACGTTGTTGCCACGATTTTTAATTACTTTTCTACTCAGATCAAGCACTTTGGATATAATTGTTAGCTTTAATCTAGATTATTATGATATTTTGTTTAAAAAAAAATTGTAAACGTATGATTTGCTTAGTGAATGCGTATAGTGGAGTTAGTCAAACCTAAAGATAGGAGTTAGTTGTTGTACGTGTTAGTGTGGTATCTGTTAGTGGTTAGGGATATCGTGGGTTAATTAGTGGATAACGTACATATTTTATTTCCTATATATATGTAACGCATTTTGCTATTTCATTAACTTTTAGGAAAATGAATTGAATCACAATTCTTCCAGACTTTGTTTTTTGTCTCTCCATTATTTTTCTTTCTTCTATATTTTGATGTTTATATTGGGACCATATCCAACAAGTGGTATCAGAGCGCCAGAATGCCGAAGCAAATGCCGTCGCCGAGCCGGGTCGTCGCAGATGTAGCGATGCAAAAGGACGGGAGAGAGCAAGTCATGACGCTTTAATATCCGTTGCTAACACGGAGCAACTACGGTGCATGGTCGATCAAGATGCGGGTCAACTTGCAAGCTCAAGGTGTGTGGAATGCTATCGAGATAGAAATCCTCGATGTCCGGGATCGTGAATTCTGGCTCGGGCGACGCTGGCTCGTCGATGATCGGCTCGCAGCATCTCGGCCGGCCTCGATGTCCGGGATCGTGAATTTTGGGAACTCAATACGAGTAGTGATTTATTTTACCTAGATAGTATGTTATATTTTTATGTTATTAGCGTTGCGAACGTTATTTATTTTAGTATTGTATTTTAGTTTATTAGTATGAGACATATTATAAGTATAATTATGAATTCATCATATGAATGAAATATATATTATTTTGGTTTATAAGATTTTATTTGTGTAATTATTTTTACATTCAAAACATTTAAATATTAGCGACAAAAAAATTGGTAGAAAAAAGATTACTCGGAAAAATGGCGGGAAAAAATGGCGGGAAAAAGTGGCTGGAAAAATAGGTTTCCCGGCAAAATATAGTGGCCGAAATCAGCCGCGACAATAGCCACGACTAGTCGCGGCTGATTTTAGCCACGAAAAGTCGTGGCTGTTGATCAACAGCAACGGGGCAACATCCACGACTTTTGTCGTGGCTGTTGTCGCGGCTGTAGTACCAACAGCCACGACTTTCATAGCAACAGCCACGACTTTTGTCGCGGCTGTTGCCAGTTTTTGTTGTAGTGATGAAGAATAAGTTGACGAACAAACAGATAGATTGGCTATCGCCGCAATCTATCAAGGAGTCCCGGAAGATTTACTCCTAACGTTGGCGGAGAAGGACTCGGCCAAGGAAGCGTGGGAGATGCTCAAGACGATGCACATGGGCGCGGAGCGCGTCAAGGAGGCGAAGGTGCAAACCTTGAAGAGTGAATTCGAGGTGCTTCGCATGAAAAATGGCGAGTCGGTGGATGACTTTGCCATGAAGTTGACGGCGATTGTCAACGGCATCCGAGCATTGGGCGACAAAGTAGAAGAAGTCTACGTTGTCAAGAAGTTTCTCCGGGCCGTCCCACCAAAGTTTTTGCAGATCGTGACGTCGATCGAGCAATTTGGAGATCTCAAGACCATGACGATGGAGGAGATGATTGGTCGTCTCAAGGTTCACGAAGAGAGACTTCGTAGCTACGAAGAGAAGGAAGAGAACGGTTTGCTTCTCACACGCTCGGAGTGGGTGTCACGGACGAAGAAGAACGGTGGAAATAGCGGTGATAGCCATGGCCGAGGTCGCGATAAAAGCAAAGTCAAGTGCTACAATTGCGATGTGTACGGTCACTACGCGTCGGAGTGCCAAAATTCCCGCCGTAATCGAGAGGAAGCCAACCTCATTTGCAATGCCGACAAAGAACTAGCACTTTTGTGATCTACGTGGGATAAAGTCGTCGCGGAACATGGAACTAGATGAGTATGAAAATCTAGATTAGGGGGGAAATTGTTAGCTTTAATCTAGATTATTATGATATTTTGTTTAAAAAAAAATTGTAGACGTTATGATTTGCTTAATGAATGCGTATAGTGGATAGTCAAACGTAAAAGTAGGAGTTAGTTGTTGTACGTGTTAGTGTGGTATCTGTTAGTGGTTAGCGATATCGTGGGTTAATTAGTGGATAACGTACATATTTTATTTCCTATATATATGTAACGCATTTTGCTATTTCATTAACTTTTAGGAAAATGAATTGAATCACAATTTTTTCAGACTTTGTTTTTTTCTCTCCATTATTTTTATTTCTTCTATATTTTGATGTTTATATAGGGACCATATCCAACAATAATAATGCTAAGAAATTGGTGTTTATAATTTTTTATTCTTAAAAAAATGGAATTATACACCACACATTCCATTTTTTTTTAATGGAATTCCACCTGTTCACACACAACAATTGGATTCTATTGTGGAAAGAAACATTATCATCTTTTGAATGTTTCTCGGGACTTTACTTTCTGTCTAAGCTTCCTATCATGTTTAGGTCAGATTGCATGCTCACTGCTTGCTTGCTCATAAATATATATTTTTTCCTCTCTGAGTTTAATAATAATGTTTAAAGAGTGTATGTTTATTTGGCCTTGCTTCAACATTGAAGGCACACCAAACTCAGCTTCAACCAAGGGCAAGAAATTCTGTGGCACATTGCCGATCTATCGGTACTGCGTATGAAATGGTATACGTTGTATGACCTCGATACAAGATAATTTTGTGCATCTCGTGATATGGTTTTACACTAGAACATTTTTCCATTTTCATGAAATCTCTTTTCATAATCATACCAATGATCATTTCCCTGACCTAGTTCTTCCTAGTACCTTTCCAATACATGTGTCTTGTCCAAAATATCCAAGTACCTTTCCAACTGCTTCCCCATCATTTGAAGCAGCAAAAACATCGTGTCAAGATGTTAGTTCCCCTTCATGTCCGGATACAACAAACTTTTCAAGCACCCTAACTAATTCTATTGGCAATGCTGAGAACTAACCAGTTCATTTTGAACTAAGTAGTTAATAGCATATTTGACTTCATAGACATATGGCCACACAAAATTATTTCAAAGATTATCAGTGTGGCCTTATGAAGTGTTGACAAAACATTCTATCTAAACATCATATGCAAATGAGCTTAATTATGGTCCTTTGTCTACCTCACATCTTGCATTTGTTGCATTTGTTCTTACAGTAAATACACATGCAAACTCACATTTTTATCATCAAGATGCAAAACAAGAAAATTGGAGCCAAGCCATGCAAGCTGAAATATATGGAATGGACGACAATCACAAAAGAAAGCAATAGAGTATCGACGAATTTACACTAACAAGTTCAATGCAGATGACTCACTATCTAGGTATAAAGTAAGGTTTGTTACTAAATGATACAACCCGAAGGAAGGAATGGACTTCATTGACAATTCTTCACAAGTGGCCGAACTGGTCACAATCAAATTATTACTTCCACTTCATGCTTAGGAACAATGACAGTTAGCACAATTGGATATTAACAATGTCTATTTTAATGGGGATTTATTTTGGGAAATGTATATGGAGTTACACTAGGATTAAACGTTGGCAAAGAGAACACTACTACAAATTAACATATTGGGTGCGGAAGGGTATTAGGTGCGACATGTCGCACCTAAGCTAACATTAGGTGCGACATGTCGCACCAGATAGTCCTCCAAAAGACTAAAAACTTCGCTGATGTTTAGTGATATTCGGTGCGACTTTGTCGCACCTGATATCACTCTGTCGCACCTGATGATATTGGGTGCGACATTTGTCACACCTAATACCTTTAGGTGCAACACATGTCGCACCTAATCGGTTTAAAATTTAAAACAATTAGAAATCCCCTCCCCCCCCCCGAATATTTTTGGTTCTGTAATTTCACATTAGGTGCGACATTGTCGCACCCAATATGAGTATTAGGTGCGACAGTGTCGCACCTAATAGTTTTAGGGTATTTTAAATACTCGAGCGTCTTCTTCCTCGCCCAAACCGCCTCTCTCTCTCTCTCCGACGCTCGTTCTTCTTCCTCCGCCGTGACCTCCCCCGCCAACGTGACCCCTTCCTCGTCCTCCTCCAAGGTACGTCTCTCTCTCTCTCTCTCTCTCTCTCTCTCTCTCTCTCTCTCTCCCCCCATCTTTCTCTCAATCACTCATATCTCTCTCTATTTCCGACCAGCCCGCCGTCCCGCCGCCGTGACCAGTCCACCGCCCCTGCCCCACGTCCAGCCCCGCCGCCCCAGTACGTCTCTCTCTCTCTCTCTCTCTCTCTCTCTCTCTCTCTCTCTCTCTCTCTCTCTCTCTCTCTCTTTCTCTCTCTCACCTTTATCGCCATCTCACTCAGTCTCTTTGCAGGTTCGTCCCGCTCCCAACGAAAAGCCCCGCTAGTCGACACCGCCGCTGCCCCCACCGTCGCAACCCGTGCCCGACCCCAATCAGCGAGGCTGCCCCCACCGCCGCTGCCCGTCCTCGGCCCAGCCCCGACACCGTGTTACCTCGCCATTAAAGGTTAGTGATAATATTTATATAATTGTTATTTAGATTGAAATGAAAATTGAAATTGAAATGGATATATGTTTAAATTAGAATATTGAGTTAAATGGTTGAAATTAAAATGAATAAATGTTGAAATTGGAATGATGAGTTAAATTGTTATATGTTGAAATTAGAAAGTTGAATTGGAATATTGAAATGGATATTCGTCTGTTAATTAGTTAATTAGTATCATATGTAGTTAGATTAATTAGTAATATATTTTAAAATGATTAGTAACATGTTACATTTAATGTAATTATTGAAAATTTATTGCGACCGAGCCACAGAGGCTCGGTTTAGTATTTAGTATGTTAATAGGATAGACCTGGTTGGTTATATATTTATTTTTTTAAAATTGTAGATTTTGGTTCGTCAATATTTTAGGGGGAACTCTGCCGAATTTTCGGTAGAATAATAAATATATGTAATATAACGAATTCTAACCATTTTTTCAAATTAATACATATTTTTCACAATTTCTCTTTCACTCTCACTAATTCGCTCTCGAATCTTTCAAATGTTAACGAGTCACTCTCAATTTCCTAACAATTCATCACTCTCAATTTCATAACAATTCACTTTAAATTTCAAATATTCACTCTTAATTTTACCTCTCAATGTCAAAAATTCACTCTTACAAAATGAATTCTAACGATTCATTTTTATCTCCCAATTTTCCATCTCATTCAGAAGAATTTCAAATCCAAGTAGGGACTGGATTACCGGGAACAATCGGTTGAGTTTGCAATATAAAACAGGGGTTAACGAGTTTATCCGCGTTGCAAGCAAACTCCCGAACGAAAACGGTCATTATCGTTGTCCTTGTAAGTCTTGCAATAACGTGAGATGTCTGGATATCGGAGTCATAAAGAATCACCTTTTGAAAAAGGGGTTTACCCCGGGATACACCGAATGGTATCATCACGGTGAACGTCATGTGCTTACCCAAGTAGAAGATGCCAGCGAGACTAACCAAAGAGGAGTCGGTGGATTGCACGATGCTCTCCATGATATAATGGATCACGAGGACTTCGACGATTTTACGGATCCGACTCCGAGTGAAGTGCGTGCAGATGAGCAAGTGAAAGATTTGTTCGTCGAGTTGGAAGCAGAATTGTACCCTGGGTGCAAAGAGTTTTCGTCTTTGTCGTTCTTGGTTTCGTTGATGCACATCAAAGTCACGAACCATTGGACGAACAAGTCGTTTATAGAATTGTTGCAGCTCTTGAGGAAGTCTTACCCAATTGGTAACTGAATTCCGGAAAAACACTACGAGGCAAAGGCGAAGCTGAAGCGTTTCGGCATGGGATACGATATGATCGACGCGTGCATCAACGATTGTGTGTTATTTCGAAAAGATCTTGAGAAAGCTGAAGTGTGCCCAATTTGCAATGAGAGCAGATGGAAGCCAACCGGGAAGAATGTATCACAAAAGATATTACGATACTTTCCCTTGAAAGATCGATTGAAGCGATTGTATGCTTCTCGACGCACGTCGCTTGAGATGCAGTGGCACGAACGAGATCGCGTCAAAGAAGAAGGCGTTTTGCGACATCCTGCGGATGGTTCGATGTGGAAGAATCTAGATGAGAGATACCCAAATTTCGCTACAGAGCCTCGTAACGTACGTCTGGGACTAGCTTCTGACCGGTTCAACCCGTTTGGGGAAATGAGTCTAGCGTATAGTATGTGGCCCGTGGTACTAACTGCGTACAACTTGCCACCTTGGTTGTGCATGAAAAAAGAGTACTTGATGCTGACGCTTTTGATACCTTGACCGAGCTCACCTGGAAAAGACATGGACGTGTTTTTAGAACCACTAGTTGAAGAGCTGAAAGAATTGTGGGATACTGGATTCCAAGTGCGAGACGGGGCGAGCGATGAAGTGTTTCGGTTGCGTGCCGCGCTTCTATGGACGATAAACGACTTTCCGGCTCGATCGTATTTGTTGGGATGGAGTGGCCAAGGGTATCTTGCTTGCCCCACGTGCAACATTGAGACGCCATCTATGAAAATTAGAAACAGGATTGTCTACTATGACCATCGTCGATTCTTGCCTACGCCTCAGCGATTGAGGAAAAGCACTGATCACTACGTAAATCATCACGAGAAGCGCCTGAAACCTGTCAAGTTGACTACGCAAGACATACTCGATCAGTTGACTAGTGTTTCTTCCACGACAACCGGCAAAAATATCGGTAAACGAAAACGTGCTGAGTGCGAATTGAATTGGACCAAAAAGAGCATCTTTTATAAGTTGTCTTACTGGTCAGAATTATAGTTGAAGCACAACCTGGACGTCATGCATATAGAGAAGAACGTGTGCGAGAATCTTCTCGGGACGATGCTCAGCTTGGAAACGAAGAACTACGATACGGAGAAGTCGAGATTTGACTTGATGGACTTGAAAATCAAGTCTTCTCTGCACTTGAGATAACAAAGGAATGAGTGGTACAAACCGCCAGCAGCGTACACGTTAACGCTCGAGCAGAGACACCGGTTTACCGAGTTCCTCCAATCTGTTAAATTCCCAAACGGGCTCGCTGGAAAGCTCACAGGTTTGAAGTCGCACGATTGTCACGTGATCATGCAGAGGCTGTTAGCTGATGGTATTCGCCCTTTTGTGCCAAAACCGATACAAGAGACGATCTCCGAGCTCTGCAACTTTTTCAAGTTGATCAGTTCTAGAACCCTGAGAGTGGACGATCTCGAAAAAGTGCAAGATTCAATCATTGAGATATTGTGTAAGCTTGAGATGATATTTCCGCCAGCTTTTTTCACGATCATGGTTCACGTGGCAATTCATCTACCAGATGAAGCGTTGTGTGGCGGTCTGGTGCATATGCGATGGATGTACCCAATTGAGAGATACCTTGAAACGTTAAAACAATTTGTCAGAAATAGAGCTAGACCCGAAGGCTCTATTGCGGAAGCGTACGTTGTAGAAGAGGCATTGACATTTGTTGCAAGGTATCTCGAAGAAAAGAAAACTGTCA